>NC_048573.1:6207149-6237149 GCF_013265735.2 Oncorhynchus mykiss | reverse complement strand
GTAGGTAGTTGACAGGAGAGAGACACTCACTGGGTAGGTAGAGGACAGGAGAGAGACACTCACTGGGTAGGTAGAGGACAGGAGAGGGACTCACTGGGTAGGTAGAGGACAGGAGAGAGACACTCACTGGGTAGGTAGAGGACAGGAGAGAGACACTCACTGGGTAGGTAGAGGACAGGAGAGAGACAGGGTAGGTAGAGGACAGGAGAGGGACTCACTGGGTAGGTAGAGGACAGGAGAGAGACACTCACTGGGTAGGTAGAGGACAGGAGAGAGACACTCACTGGGTAGGTAGAGGACAGGAGAGGGACTCACTGGGTAGGTAGAGGACAGGAGAGGGACTCACTGGGTAGGTAGAGGACAGGAGAGACTCACAGGGTAGGTAGAGGACAGGAGAGACTCACAGGGTAGGTAGAGGACAGGAGAGGGACTCACTGGGTAGGTAGAAGACAAGAGGGACTCACAGGGTAGGTAGAGGACAGGAGAGGGACTCACAGGGTAGGTAGAGGACAGGAGAGGGACTCACAGGGTAGGTAGAGGACAGGAGAGGGACTCACAGGGTAGGTGGAGGACAGGAGAGGAGATGTCATTCAGAATTAAAGACCTGATGATAACCACCTATCTGTGTGTATGCCATGTGTCCAGTCAGTCAATCAGTCTGTCCAGTCAGTCAGTCAATCAGTCAGTCAGTCCAGTCAGTCAGTCTGTCTGGTCAGTCTGTCTGGTCAGTCAGTCTGGTTAGTCAGTCAGGTCAGTCTGATCAGTCAGGTCAGTCAGTCTGATCAGTCAGGTCAGTCAGTCTGGTCAGTCAGGTCAGTCAGTCTGGTCAGTCAGGTCAGTCAGTCTGGTCAGTCAGGTCAGTCAGTCTGGTCAGTCAGGTCAGTCAGTCAGGTCAGTCAGTCTGGTCAGTCAGTCTGGTCAGTCAGTCAAAACCCTCCATTATCTTTACCCACCTAACCCCAGACTACCTCCCTCCCCTTCTCTCCACTCCTCTCTCACTCACCAACCCCATTTTCTCCATTTCATCTCAACCTTGTCCTCCGCTCCACCTCCCTCCTCCACCTTGTCTCACCTGCGTACGAATTTGGAGGTGAACTTGGAGAAGATACCGGTGGCCCCAGGTCTTCTGGTCTGGCTGTTGCCGTGGCTGAGGGAGGGGGAGACTGGCGCCCCCGGAGAACCCTGCTGGTCTCTGGCACCTCTCTGCTGTCCTGTGAGAGGCAGGGAGGGAGGGAGGGAAGTTAGAAAAGTGGCTGAGGGAGGGGGAGCCCCGCAGTAAGGATAACCCTGCTGGTCTCTGGCACCTCTCTGCTGACCGTTCCAGTTAGAGGCCCCTCTCTGCTGACCGTCCCAGTTAGAGGCCCCTCTCTGCTGACCGTCCCAGTTAGATGACCGTCCCAGTTAGAGGCACCTCTCTGCTGACCGTCCCAATTAGAGGCCCCTCTCTGCTGACCGTCCCAGTTAGATGACCGTCCCAGTTAGAGGCCCCTCTCTGCTGACCGTCCCAGTTAGAGGCACCTCTCTGCTGACCATCCCAGTTAGAGGCCCCTCTCTGCTGACCGTCCCAATTAGATGACCGTCCCAGTTAGAGGCACCTCTCTGCTGACCGTCCCAGTTAGAGGCCCCTCTCTGCTGACCGTCCCAGTTAGAGGCCCCTCTCTGCTGACCGTCCCAGTTAGAGGCCTCTCTCTGCTGACCGTCCCAGTTAGATAACCGTCCCAGTTAGAGGCCCCTCTCTGCTGACCGTCCCAGTTAGAGGCCTCTCTCTGCTGACCGTCCCAGTTAGATGACCGTCCCAGTTAGAGGCCCCTCTCTGCTGACCGTCCCAGTTAGAGGCCCCTCTCTGCTGACCGTCCCAGTTAGAGGCCCCTCTCTGCTGACCGTCCCAGTTAGAGGTCCCTCTCTGCTGACCGTCCCAGTTAGATGACCGTCCCAGTTAGAGGCCCCTCTCTGCTGACTGTCCCAGTTAGATGACCGTCCCAGTTAGAGGCCCCTCTCTGCTGACCGTCCCAGTTAGAGGTCCCTCTCTGCTGACCGTCCCAGTTAGAGGTCCCTCTCTGCTGACCGTCCCAGTTAGAGATAGAAACATTTAAACTGACAGCGCCACCAGCAGCACAGCAGATGAGTGTGATGCAAGACGACACTGACAGAGAACCACAGAGAACCAGAGAACCACAGAGAACCAGAGTACCAGAAAACTACAGAGTACCAGAGAAGCACAGAGTACCACAGAGAACCACAGAGTACCAGAGAACCAGAGAGTACCAGAGTACCAGAGAACCACAGAGTACCAGAGAACCACACAGTACCAGAGTACCAGAGTACCACAGAGTACCAGAGAACCAGAGTACCACAGAGTACCAGAGAGAACCACAGAGTACCAGAGTACCAGAGTACCACAGAGTACCAGAGAACCACAGTGTACCAGAGTACCAGAGAACCAGAGTACCAGAGTACCAGAGAACCAGAGAACCAGAGAACCACAGGTGTGCTTCAGTAGCTTCAACCTGATCGCCGCGGAGCTGGAACAGCGTGTGGGGAAGTATAATAACATGTAATATTACCTGCGTGGAAGGTGCTGCGGATGGCCACCCCCCGGGAGAAGTTGGTCCGGTCCGTCACCGCGGAGCTGCTGATGTTGTGGGCTGAGGGGGACGCGCCAGGTGGTCTCTGGTGGGGAGTGCTGTTAGGAGACGGAGAGAGGTGAAGACGGAGAGGAGGAGATGGAGGGGTGGATTAGAGTAGTGGACTTGTATATAAACATTTGGATCGCAGACACACACACACACACACACACATACAACCATGGCTACATAATAGAATGTAGAATAATGGGGCAGCAGGTAGCCTTGTGGTTAGAGCGTTGTGCCAGTAACCGAAAGGTTGCATGAATCAAATCCCCGATCTGACAAGGTAGAAATCTGTCGTTCTGTCCCTGAACAAGGCAGTTAACCCACTGTTCCTAGACCAGTTAATCCACTGCTCCTAGACCAGTTAACCCACTGTTCCTAGACCAGTTAACCCACTGTTCCTAGACCAGTTAACCCACTGTTCCTAGACCAGTTAACCCACTGCTCCTAGACCAGTTAACAAACTGTTCCTAGACCAGTTAACACACTGTTCCTAGACCAGTTAATCCACTGTTCCTAGACCAGTTAACCCACTGTTCCTAGACCAGTTAACCCACTGTTCCTAGACCAGTTAATCCACTGCTCCTAGACCAGTTAACACACTGTTCCTAGACCAGTTAACACACTGTTCCTAGACCAGTTAATCCACTGTTCCTAGACCAGTTAACCCACTGTTCCTAGACCAGTTAACCCACTGCTCCTAGACCAGTTAACACACTGTTCCTAGACCAGTTAACACACTGTTCCTAGACCAGTTAACCCACTGTTCCTAGACCAGTTAACCCACTGTTCCTAGACCAGTTAACCCACTGTTCCTAGACCAGTTAACCCACTGTTCCTAGACCAGTTAACCCACTGTTCCTAGACCAGTTAACCCACTGTTCCTAGACCAGTTAACACTGTTCCTAGACCAGTTAATCCACTGCTCCTAGACCAGTTAACCCACTGTTCCTAGACCAGTTAACCCACTGCTCCTAGACCAGTTAACCCACTGTTCCTAGACCAGTTAACCCACTGTTCCTAGACCAGTTAACCCACTGCTCCTAGACCAGTTAACCCACTGTTCCTAGACCAGTTAACCCACTGCTCCTAGACCAGTTAACCCACTGTTCCTAGACCAGTTAACCCACTGTTCCTAGGCCAGTTAACCCACTGTTCCTAGACCAGTTAACCCACTGTTCCTAGACCAGTTAATCCACTGTTCCTAGACCAGTTAATCCACTGCTCCTAGACCAGTTAACCCACTGCTCCTAGACCCATCATTGTAAATAGGGATTTGTTCTTAACCGACTTGCCTCGTTAAATTAAAAATAATAATGGCTGCTACCCTCCAACGTTGGTCAGAGCCAAGTCCTTCACACCCGTGGTGCCAAATCTATTACTATGATGGAGGGGTAGTCTGGAACGGGATAAATAGGTCTCTGTCCCAGCTGTACACAGGTCTCTGTCCCTGTGTACAGCTGGCCTGTCCATTTGTCTCTCTGTGAGTCCTGTGTACAGCTGGCCTGTCCATTTGTCTGTCTCTCTGTGAGTCCTGTGTACAGCTGGCCTGTCCATTTGTCTGTCTCTCTGTGAGTCCTGTGTACAGCTGGCCTGTCCATTTGTCTGTCTCTCTGTGAGTCCTGTGTACAGCTGGCCTGTCCATTTGGCTGTCTCTCTGTGAGTCCTGTGTACAGCTGGCCTGTCCATTTGTCTGTCTCTCTGTGAGTCCTGTGTACAGCTGGCCTGTCCATTTGTCTGTCTCTCTGTGAGTCCTGTGTACAGCTGGCCTGTCCATTTGTCTGTCTCTCTGTGAGTCCTGTGTACAGCTGGCCTGTCCATTTGTCTGTCTCTCTGTGAGTCCTGTGTACAGCTGGCCTGTCCATTTGGCTGTCTCTCTGTGAGTCCTGTGTACAGCTGGCCTGTCCATTTGTCTGTCTCTCTGTGAGTCCTGTGTACAGCTGGCCTGTCCATTTGTCTGTCTCTCTGTGTACAGCTGGCCTCTGCAGACCTATAGCTAAACCCTCTCTGGACACTGGTGTATAATCCACACACACACACACACACGCACACGCACACGCACACACACACACACAGTAAACCTGGGCTGTGTTCAGCAGGTACAAAACGATACAAACATTAAAACTAAACAATAAGAACAACTAATTGAGTCTTATTTTTATTATTTTATCAACAGTTTTCTTCTGTCTTCGGGATGAATCCCGGTTCCTGTTGCGTCAAGCTGATGGCAGTAAGGATTTGACATAAGAAGCATGACCCATCCTGCCTGGTGAGAACAGTACAGGCTGCTGGCGGTGGTGTAGTTCCTGCAATTCTACACGTTTTGAAATGAGAGAGAAAACTTTACTGTGTTAAAGCCCAGTGCAAAAAAAGTGACGTTTCTGTAGGTAGACGTTTTCTACCGCCACGGTCGGATAATGAAGTTATATCTACCACGGTCACACAGGCCTACTGCCACGGTCGAATAATGAAGATATATCTACCACAGTCATACAGGCCTACCGCCACGGTCGGATAATGAAGTTATATCTACCACAGTCACACAGGCCTACTGCCACGGTCGAATAATGAAGATATATCTACCACAGTCATACAGGCCTACCGCCACGGTCGGATAATGAAGTTATATCTACCACAGTCACAGGACTACCGCCACGGTCGGATAATGAAGTTATATCTACCACAGTCACACAGGCCTACCGCCACGGTCGGATAATGAAGTTATATCTACCACAGTCACACAGGCCTACCGCCACGGTCTAATAATGAAGTTATATCTACCACAGTCACAGGCCTACCGCCACGGTCTAATAATGAAGTTATATCTACCACAGTCATACAGGCCTACTGCCACGGTCGGATAATGAAGTTATATCTACCACAGTCACAGGCCTACCGCCACGGTCTAATAATGAAGTTATATCTACCACAGTCACAGGCCTACCGCCACGGTCTAATAATGAAGTTATATCTACCACAGTCACACAGGCCTACCGCCACGGTCTAATAATGAAGTTATATCTATCACAGTCACACAGGCCTACCGCCACGGTCTAATAATGAAGTTATATCTACCACAGTCACAGGCCTACCGCCACGGTCTAATAATGAAGTTATATCTACCACAGTCATACAGGCCTACCGCCACGGTCTAATAATGAAGTTATATCTATCACAGTCACACAGGCCTACCGCCACGGTCGGATAATGAAGTTATATCTACCACAGTCACACAGGCCTACCGCCACGGTCTAATAATGAAGTTATATCTACCACAGTCACAGGCCTACCGCCACGGTCTAATAATGAAGTTATATCTACCACAGTCATACAGGCCTACCGCCACGGTCGGATAATGAAGTTATATCTACCACAGTCATACAGGCCTACCGCCACGGTCTAATAATGAAGTTATATCTACCACGGTCACAGGACTACCGCCACGGTCGGATAATGAAGTTATATCTACCACAGTCATACAGGCCTACCGCCACGGTCTAATAATGAAGTTATATCTACCACAGTCATACAGGCCTACCGCCACGGTCGGATAATGAAGTTATATCTACCACAGTCACACAGGCCTACCGCCACGGTCGGATAATGAAGTTATATCTACCACAGTCACAGGCCTACCGCCACGGTCGGATAATGAAGTTATATCTACCACAGTCACACAGGCCTACCGCCACGGTCTAATAATGAAGTTATATCTACCACAGTCACAGGCCTACCGCCACGGTCTAATAATGAAGTTATATCTACCACAGTCATACAGGCCTACCGCCACGGTCGGATAATGAAGTTATATCTACCACAGTCACAGGCCTACCGCCACGGTCTAATAATGAAGTTATATCTACCACAGTCACAAGCCTACCGCCACGGTCTAATAATGAAGTTATATATACCACAGTCACAGGCCTACCGCCACGGTCAAATAATGAAGTTATATCTACCACAGTCACAGGACTACCGCCACAGTCTAATAATGAAGTTATATCTACCACGGTAATATATTCCTACCGCTACGGTCGGATAATGAAGTTATATCTACCACAGTCACAGGACTACCGCCACAGTCTAATAATGAAGTTATATCTACCACGGTAATATATTCCTACCGCCACGGTCTAATAATGAAGTTATATCTACCACAGTAATATAGGCCTACCGCTACGGTCGGATAATGAAGTTATATCTACCACGGTAATATATTCCTACCGCCACAGTCTAATAATGAAGTTATATCTACCACGGTAATATATTCCTACCGCCACAGTCTAATAATGAAGTTATATCTACCACGGTAATATATTCCTACCGCTACGGTCGGATAATGAAGTTATATCTACCACAGTCACACAGGCCTACCGCCACGGTCTAATAATGAAGTTATATCTACCACGGTAATATAGTTGGATAATGAAGTTTGTTTGTCTAAGGGGACACTACGGCTTTTTAAAATGCCAACAAGACACAAAAACCTTTTCCGTTGACAGTTTTGAAGCGCCACTGAACGGGTCCTTTACTTGGCATCTATATGAATGGTGCTTCTGAAGCGGGACTGACGTCCACCTCTAGGCATTACGGCTCGTAAGGGAATACCCCCCTGATTTGGACAAAAACAAATGGCGGTATATTGGCATTGGACAAACCATATACACGATGGTCAATACCACCCAATTTGGCGTTGATTCATGCAAAGTATATTGCAAATGCCATATGGCAATTGCCAATTGTAACACTTCAAAATTCCAATAGGGGGCGTGTGCGTTCCACCGGGGCATTTCATATTGCAAATGGCACCCAAGTCAACATCCCAAAGCCAAATTTTGAAAAATGACATTTTTTAAAAAAAACTTAAAAACCCTTAAAAAAGTGCTTTCTGGACCTTTTTTCGAAATTCTTTCGAGTTTTTTGTCAATTACACATGGGTAAGTACTGTATGAGTATACTTTTGTCATCATATATATATATTTTTTAAGTACATGCGCATAAGGCATATGTTTTGTCCATTTGCAATATGATTTCATAGGAAGTCAAAAGTCAAAAGTCAAAAATGTCAAAATTTGGTAAAAAACTTCACACATCCTTAAAAAAGTGCTTTCTGGACCTTTTTTCAAAATTCTTTCGATTTTTGTGTCAATTACACATGTATAAGAACTTTATCAACATACTTTAGTCATACTTTATTATCATATATATATATATATTTTTACTTGTGCATAAGGCATATGTTTTCTCCATTTGGAATATGATTTCATAGGAAGTCAAAAGTCAAAAATGTCAAAATGTCAAAATTTGGTAAAAAACTTCATACATCCTTAAAAAAGTGCTTTCTTGACCTTTTTTCAAAATTCTTTCGATTTTTGTGTCAATAACACATGTATAAGAACTTTATCAACATACTTTAGTCATGCTTTATTATCATATTTTTTTTACTTGTGCATAAGGCATATGTTTTCTCCATTTGCAATATGATGTCATAGGAAGTCAAAAGTCTAAGTCAAAAGTAAATATTTTCCTCCGTGCAACTGATGATCTAAAATGTGCAACATATTTTTTTTGATTTTTTTTGTTTATGTTTCCTTACTTTTTCAAAGTCACTGTGCATTTGCAATATGTTTTAATGGGCAGATACCATCACGAATTTGTCATGCTCAAAATTCAAACTTTACTTTGCTCAAACTATACCTTGGTCAACTTGTATTACATATTTCTTTTTGTTTTACTTGTGCATAAGGCATATGTTTTCTCCATTTGCAATATGATGTCATAGGAAGTCAAAAGTCAAAGTCAAAAGTAAATATTTTCCTCCGTGCACCTGGTGATCTGAAATGTGCACCTGGTGACCTGAAATGTGCACCTGGTGATCTAAAATATGCAACTGGTAACCCAAAAAAAAAATTTTGGGATGTTTTT
This sequence comes from Oncorhynchus mykiss, assembly GCF_013265735.2. Taxonomy (NCBI): domain Eukaryota; kingdom Metazoa; phylum Chordata; class Actinopteri; order Salmoniformes; family Salmonidae; genus Oncorhynchus; species Oncorhynchus mykiss. The sequence goes on along the minus strand of NC_048573.1, from coordinate 6,228,594 downwards.
TTGTTTATGTTTCCTTACTTTTTCAAAGTCACTGTGCATTTGCAATATGTTTTAATGGGCAGGTACCATCACGAATTTGTCATGCTCAAAATTCAAACTTTACTTTGCTCAAACTATACCTTGGTCAACTTGTATTACATATTTCTTTTTGTTTTACTTGTGCATAAGGCATATGTTTTCTCCATTTGCAATATGATGTCATAGGAAGTCAAAAGTCAAAGTCAAAAGTAAATATTTTCCTCCGTGCACCTGGTGATCTGAAATGTGCACCTGGTGACCTGAAATGTGCACCTGGTGATCTAAAATATGCAACTGGTAACCCAAAAAAAAAATTTTGGGATGTTTTTTTGTTTATGTTTCCTTACTTTTTCAAAGTCACTGTGCATTTGCAATATGTTTTAATGGGCAGGTACCATCACGAATTTGTCATGCTCAAAATTCAAGCTTGTGATCTAAAATATGCAGCTGGTTACCCAACATTTTTTGGGATGTTTTTTTGTTTATGTTTCCTTACTTTTTCAAAGTCACTGTGCATTTGCAATATGTTTTAATGGGCAGGTACCATCACGAATTTGTTTATCGAATTTGTTTATGTTTCCTTACTTTTTCAAAGTCACTGTGCATTTGCAATATGTTTCAATGGGCAGGTACCATCACGAATTTGTCATGCTCAAAATTTTTTAGATGTATTTTTTTTTGTTTCCTTACTTTTTCAAAGTCACTGTGCATTTGGAATATGTTTTAATGGGCAGGTACCATCACGAATTTGTTTATCGAATTTGTTTATGTTTCCTTACTTTTTCAAAGTCACTGTGCATTTGCAATATGTTTCAATGGGCAGGTACCATCACGAATTTGTCATGCTCAAAATTCAAGCTTGTGATCTAAAATATGCAGCTGGTTACCCAACATTTTTTGGGATGTTTTTTTGTTTATGTTTCCTTACTTTTTCAAAGTCACTGTGCATTTGCAATATGTTTTAATGGGCAGGTACCATCACGAATTTGTTCATCGAATTTGTTTATGTTTCCTTACTTTTTCAAAGTCACTGTGCATTTGCAATATGTTTCAATGGGCAGGTACCATCACGAATTTGTCATGCTCAAAAAATTTTAGATGTATTTTTTTTTGTTTCTTACTTTTTCAAAGTCACTGTGCATTTGGAATATGTTTTAATGGGCAGGTACCATCACGAATTTGTTTATCGAATTTGTTTATGTTTCCTTACTTTTTCAAAGTCACTGTGCATTTGCAATATGTTTCAATGGGCAGGTACCATCACGAATTTCTCATGCTCAAAAAATTTTAGATGTATTTTTTTTTGTTTCTTACTTTTTCAAAGTCACTGTGCATTTGGAATATGTTTTAATGGGCAGGTACCATCACGAATTTGTTCATCGAATTTGTTTATGTTTCCTTACTTTTTCAAAGTCACTGTGCATTTGCAATATGTTTCAATGGGCAGGTACCATCACGAATTTGTCATGCTCAAAAAATTTTAGATGTATTTTTTTTTGTTTCTTACTTTTTCAAAGTCACTGTGCATTTGGAATATGTTTTAATGGGCAGGTACCATCACGAATTTGTTTATCGAATTTGTTTATGTTTCCTTACTTTTTCAAAGTCACTGTGCATTTGCAATATGTTTCAATGGGCAGGTACCATCACGAATTTGTCATGCTCAAAAAATTTTAGATGTATTTTTTTTTGTTTCTTACTTTTTCAAAGTCACTGTGCATTTGGAATATGTTTTAATGGGCAGGTACCATCACGAATTTGTTCATCGAATTTGTTTATGTTTCCTTACTTTTTCAAAGTCACTGTGCATTTGCAATATGTTTCAATGGGCAGGTACCATCACGAATTTGTCATGCTCAAAAAATTTTAGATGTATTTTTTTTTGTTTCTTACTTTTTCAAAGTCACTGTGCATTTGGAATATGTTTTAATGGGCAGGTACCATCACGAATTTGTTTATCGAATTTGTTTATGTTTCCTTACTTTTTCAAAGTCACTGTGCATTTGCAATATGTTTCAATGGGCAGGTACCATCACGAATTTGTCATGCTCAAAAAATTTTAGATGTATTTTTTTTTGTTTCTTACTTTTTCAAAGTCACTGTGCATTTGGAATATGTTTTAATGGGCAGGTACCATCACGAATTTGTTTATCGAATTTGTTTATGTTTCCTTACTTTTTCAAAGTCACTGTGCATTTGCAATATGTTTCAATGGGCAGGTACCATCACGAATTTGTCATGCTCAAAAAATTTTAGATGTATTTTTTTTTGTTTCTTACTTTTTCAAAGTCACTGTGCATTTGGAATATGTTTTAATGGGCAGGTACCATCACGAATTTGTTTATCGAATTTGTTTATGTTTCCTTACTTTTTCAAAGTCACTGTGCATTTGCAATATGTTTCAATGGGCAGGTACCATCACGAATTTGTCATGCTCAAAAAATTTTAGATGTATTTTTTTTTGTTTCTTACTTTTTCAAAGTCACTGTGCATTTGGAATATGTTTTAATGGGCAGGTACCATCACGAATTTGTTTATCGAATTTGTTTATGTTTCCTTACTTTTTCAAAGTCACTGTGCATTTGCAATATGTTTCAATGGGCAGGTACCATCACGAATTTGTCATGCTCAAAAAATTTTAGATGTATTTTTTTTTGTTTCTTACTTTTTCAAAGTCACTGTGCATTTGGAATATGTTTTAATGGGCAGGTACCATCACGAATTTGTTTATCGAATTTGTTTATGTTTCCTTACTTTTTCAAAGTCACTGTGCATTTGCAATATGTTTCAATGGGCAGGTACCATCACGAATTTGTCATGCTCAAAAAATTTTAGATGTATTTTTTTTTGTTTCTTACTTTTTCAAAGTCACTGTGCATTTGGAATATGTTTTAATGGGCAGGTACCATCACGAATTTGTTTATCGAATTTGTTTATGTTTCCTTACTTTTTCAAAGTCACTGTGCATTTGGAATATGTTTTAATGGGCAGGTACCATCACGAATTTGTTTATCGAATTTGTTTATGTTTCCTTACTTTTTCAAAGTCACTGTGCATTTGCAATATGTTTCAATGGGCAGGTACCATCACGAATTTGTCATGCTCAAAAAATTTTAGATGTATTTTTTTTGGTTTCTTACTTTTTCAAAGTCACTGTGCATTTGGAATATGTTTTAATGGGCAGGTACCATCACGAATTTGTTTATCGAATTTGTTTATGTTTCCTTACTTTTTCAAAGTCACTGTGCATTTGCAATATGTTTCAATGGGCAGGTACCATCACGAATTTGTCATGCTCAAAAAATTTTAGATGTATTTTTTTTGGTTTCTTACTTTTTCAAAGTCACTGTGCATTTGGAATATGTTTTAATGGGCAGGTACCATCACGAATTTGTTTATCGAATTTGTTTATGTTTCCTTACTTTTTCAAAGTCACTGTGCATTTGGAATATGTTTTAATGGGCAGGTACCATCACGAATTTGTTTATCGAATTTGTTTATGTTTCCTTACTTTTTCAAAGTCACTGTGCATTTGCAATATGTTTCAATGGGCAGGTACCATCACGAATTTGTCATGCTCAAAAAATTTTAGATGTATTTTTTTTGGTTTCTTACTTTTTCAAAGTCACTGTGCATTTGGAATATGTTTTAATGGGCAGGTACCATCACGAATTTGTTTATCGAATTTGTTTATGTTTCCTTACTTTTTCAAAGTCACTGTGCATTTGCAATATGTTTCAATGGGCAGGTACCATCACGAATTTGTCATGCTCAAAAAATTTTAGATGTATTTTTTTTTGTTTCTTACTTTTTCAAAGTCACTGTGCATTTGGAATATGTTTTAATGGGCAGGTACCATCACGAATTTGTTTATCGAATTTGTTTATGTTTCCTTACTTTTTCAAAGTCACTGTGCATTTGCAATATGTTTCAATGGGCAGGTACCATCACGAATTTGTCATGCTCAAAAAATTTTAGATGTATTTTTTTTTGTTTCTTACTTTTTCAAAGTCACTGTGCATTTGGAATATGTTTTAATGGGCAGGTACCATCACGAATTTGTTTATCGAATTTGTTTATGTTTCCTTACTTTTTCAAAGTCACTGTGCATTTGCAATATGTTTCAATGGGCAGGTACCATCACGAATTTGTCATGCTCAAAAAATTTTAGATGTATTTTTTTTTGTTTCTTACTTTTTCAAAGTCACTGTGCATTTGGAATATGTTTTAATGGGCAGGTACCATCACGAATTTGTTTATCGAATTTGTTTATGTTTCCTTACTTTTTCAAAGTCACTGTGCATTTGCAATATGTTTCAATGGGCAGGTACCATCACGAATTTGTCATGCTCAAAAAATTTTAGATGTATTTTTTTTTGTTTCTTACTTTTTCAAAGTCACTGTGCATTTGGAATATGTTTTAATGGGCAGGTACCATCACGAATTTGTTTATCGAATTTGTTTATGTTTCCTTACTTTTTCAAAGTCACTGTGCATTTGGAATATGTTTTAATGGGCAGGTACCATCACGAATTTGTTTATCGAATTTGTTTATGTTTCCTTACTTTTTCAAAGTCACTGTGCATTTGCAATATGTTTCAATGGGCAGGTACCATCACGAATTTGTCATGCTCAAAAAATTTTAGATGTATTTTTTTTGGTTTCTTACTTTTTCAAAGTCACTGTGCATTTGGAATATGTTTTAATGGGCAGGTACCATCACGAATTTGTTTATCGAATTTGTTTATGTTTCCTTACTTTTTCAAAGTCACTGTGCATTTGCAATATGTTTCAATGGGCAGGTACCATCACGAATTTGTCATGCTCAAAAAATTTTAGATGTATTTTTTTTGGTTTCTTACTTTTTCAAAGTCACTGTGCATTTGGAATATGTTTTAATGGGCAGGTACCATCACGAATTTGTTTATCGAATTTGTTTATGTTTCCTTACTTTTTCAAAGTCACTGTGCATTTGGAATATGTTTTAATGGGCAGGTACCATCACGAATTTGTTTATCGAATTTGTTTATGTTTCCTTACTTTTTCAAAGTCACTGTGCATTTGCAATATGTTTCAATGGGCAGGTACCATCACGAATTTGTCATGCTCAAAAAATTTTAGATGTATTTTTTTTGGTTTCTTACTTTTTCAAAGTCACTGTGCATTTGGAATATGTTTTAATGGGCAGGTACCATCACGAATTTGTTTATCGAATTTGTTTATGTTTCCTTACTTTTTCAAAGTCACTGTGCATTTGCAATATGTTTCAATGGGCAGGTACCATCACGAATTTGTCATGCTCAAAAAATTTTAGATGTATTTTTTTTGGTTTCTTACTTTTTCAAAGTCACTGTGCATTTGGAATATGTTTTAATGGGCAGGTACCATCACGAATTTGTTTATCGAATTTGTTTATGTTTCCTTACTTTTTCAAAGTCACTGTGCATTTGGAATATGTTTTAATGGGCAGGTACCATCACGAATTTGTTTATCGAATTTGTTTATGTTTCCTTACTTTTTCAAAGTCACTGTGCATTTGCAATATGTTTCAATGGGCAGGTACCATCACGAATTTGTCATGCTCAAAAAATTTTAGATGTATTTTTTTTGGTTTCTTACTTTTTCAAAGTCACTGTGCATTTGGAATATGTTTTAATGGGCAGGTACCATCACGAATTTGTTTATCGAATTTGTTTATGTTTCCTTACTTTTTCAAAGTCACTGTGCATTTGCAATATGTTTCAATGGGCAGGTACCATCACGAATTTGTCATGCTCAAAAAATTTTAGATGTATTTTTTTTGGTTTCTTACTTTTTCAAAGTCACTGTGCATTTGGAATATGTTTTAATGGGCAGGTACCATCACGAATTTGTTTATCGAATTTGTTTATGTTTCCTTACTTTTTCAAAGTCACTGTGCATTTGGAATATGTTTTAATGGGCAGGTACCATCACGAATTTGTTTATCGAATTTGTTTATGTTTCCTTACTTTTTCAAAGTCACTGTGCATTTGCAATATGTTTCAATAGGCAGGTACCATCACGAATTTGTCATGCTCAAAATTTTTTAGATGTATTTTTTTTTGTTTCTTACTTTTTCAAAGTCACTGTGCATTTGGAATATGTTTTAATGGGCAGGTACCATCACGAATTTGTTCATCGAATTTGTTTATGTTTCCTTACTTTTTCAAAGTCACTGTGCATTTGCAATATGTTTCAATGGGCAGGTACCATCACGAATTTGTTTATCGAATTTGTTTATGTTTCCTTACTTTTTCAAAGTCACTGTGCATTTGGAATATGTTTTAATGGGCAGGTACCATCACGAATTTGTTTATCGAATTTGTTTATGTTTCCTTACTTTTTCAAAGTCACTGTGCATTTGCAATATGTTTCAATGGGCAGGTACCATCACGAATTTGTCATGCTCAAAAAATTTTAGATGTATTTTTTTTTGTTTCTTACTTTTTCAAAGTCATTGTGCATTTGGAATATGTTTTAATGGGCAGGTACCATCACGAATTTGTCATGCTCAAAAAATTTTAGATGTATTTTTTTTTGTTTCTTACTTTTTCAAAGTCACTGTGCATTTGCAATATGTTTTAATGGGCAGGTACCATCACGAATTTGTCATGCTATAAAAATCCTGCAGGAATGTGAAATTGACTGGCCCGATGAACTCGGGATGGCTTTGCAGTGATTCTGGGTCATCTCAATCGCTCGTTTGGGTTGATTTCAGAATGTCGCTTTTGGTGATGTTTTTTCACTATAGAATCATATTGCAAATGTACAAGAGTCAAGTGGACAAGAGTCCATCAGTCAATTAGATATCATTCTGACCACCAAACTGATACAAACTGACACCAAACCCACTTTTTCCAACTCGTTTAGTAGCCAACTATTACATACTTCAGAGCTGGCCCAAAATTCACAACGCCTTCGGTACAAACCATAAAAAAACCATAAAACACGTAGTTACGTTCTAGCTGCGGGTCCATTTCTTATGTTATGTGTTGGCCTAGCTGAGGCGACCCCGAATCCCAAGTTTCGGCTCGATAGGTCATTTGGTGTCCGAGAAAAACCCTAATTGGTGCTGAAAATCCACTATTTTCCATGACTTGCTACGGGGTCCTTGAATGAGATATCGGACAGAAACGTTGGGGTCTGTCTATATGGGCCGAGACGTTCGCAATGCACCTAGTCTTGCGACTCTGGGACATTTCTAAATGTCGTCATTTTCGTGATGCAAAAATGAATTGAAGTTATTTCAAATGTACGAGGCTGTTTCTCGGTCCGAGAACCTTCTAGAGCCACGTAACTCACCACGCACCATCTACGGGAGGTCTAGAACAGGTTTCTAAAGTTTCGGAACTCTAGGTCCGACGGTTCTTTTTTAGCTCCAACAAAGCTAACTATTGGAGCCACTGTCTGTCTCTACGCACCCCAATACGTCCCTCCATCCAAGTTGTGTTTTAGTGCAATTTTTTTTTCCTTTGATTTTTTTTGGGAAAAATGACTGATTTACAGTTCATGGGGGTTGCCTAATCACACATATGAAGTTTTGGAAAGATCAGACTTTTTTAACCCTTCGAAACAGCCCCTGAGACACCAATTATGGCACTTCCGGTTGGCACAGGAAGTTATAAATCAACACATATCCTCATTGGGGTATGCTGTTACAGAATCCTGAGTTTTAAGTCCTTACGTTAAGAATTGACTGATCTACACAGGGTTGAATGCACTATGTCTATCAAACTGCATGCAGTGTATGGGTAAACACTTTTAGGGTGATTTGAACCACTTCCGGTTGGTCCAGGAAGCTTAGAATCAACACAGGTAGACCTCATAGTGGCCTGATGGACTGGTACCGAAGACAGGTTCATACGGCATTCATAACCCACATAGGCCTCAGGTTGAAATTAGGGGTGCAGGCAATGTATTCCTATGGGGAGAGATGACACTGTAATCTGTGAGATCAAAAAACCCTGTTTTACTGTGAAGGGTTAATGCCACACGGTCAAGGTTAGGCTTGTTGAGATCGGGAGGACCTTAGGAACATTCAAGTGGTGGAATTTTTCTTCTCACCCTAACGGTTCTCTCACTGTCACTCAAAAGCAAATGACATTGTGGTGCAGGCTTCATTTTGGGCCTTCTATTCTAATGGTTGCTGCGCCTAGACCGAGCGAGCTACGGTCAAGCGGGATAGCTCGTTGAACTCAGAACAGTCTGGAGACTATGGTGATGCCATTTTTTGTGTTGATTTCAGAATGCCATTTTGGTGATGGTCCCTCTCCGTTTAAACATATTGCAAATGTACAAAAGTCAACTAGCAAGTCAGTGTCCATCAGTCAATTAGATGTCATTATGACACCAAATGGATATCAATTGACACCAAACCCACTTTTTACTACTCATTTAGTAGCCAACTATCACATATGTCAGCGCAGTCCCATAATTCACAGCGCCTTCAGTTGAAAACCTAATAAAAAGGTAAAACACATAGTTACGTTCTAGCTGCGGGTCCAGTTCGGACATTATGTGAAGTCCTATGTGAGGCGACCCCGAATCCCGAGTTTCGGCTCGATAGGTCATTTGGTGTCCGAGAAAAACCCTAATTGGTGCTGAAAATCCACTTATTTCCATGCCTTGCTACGGGGTCCTTGAACGAGCTATCGGACAGAAACTTTGGGGTCCGTCTCTATGGGCCGAGCCGGTTTCAACGCACCTAGCCTTGCGTCTCTGAGACTTTTCTAAACGTCGTCATTTTCGTGATGCAAAAATGAATTGAAGTTATTGCGAATGTACGAGGCTGTTTCTCGGTCCGAGAACCGTCTAGAGCCACGTAACTCGCCACGCACCATGGCCCGGAGGTCTAGAACAGGTTTCTAAAGTTTCGGAACTCTAGGTCCGACCGTCCTTTTTTAGCTAGAACAAAGCTAACTATTGCGGCCACTGTCTGTCTCTACGCACCCCAATACGTCCCTCCATCCAAGTTGTGTTTTAGTGCAATTTTTTTTTCCTTTGATTTTTTTTGGGAAAAATGACTGATTTACAGTTCATGGGGGTTGCCTAATCACATATATGAAGTTTTGGACAGATCTGACTTTTTTAACCCTTCGAAACAGCCCCTGAGACACCAATTATGGCACTTCCGGTTGGCACAGGAAGCTATAAATCACCACATGTCTTGATTGACATGGCCACTTACAGAATCCTGAGTTTTAAGTCCTTACGTTAAGAATTGACTGATCTACACAGGGTTGAATGCACCATGTCTATCAAACTGCAGGCAGTGTATGGGTAAACACTTTTAGGGTGATTTGAACCACTTCCGGTTGGTCCAGGAAGCTTAGAATCAACACAGGTAGACCTCATAGTGGCCTGATGGACTGGTACCGAAGACAGGTTCATACGGCATTCATAACCCACATAGGCCTCAGGTTGAATTTTGTGGTGCAGGCAATGTATTCCTATGGGGAGAGATGACACTGTAATCTGTGAGATCAAAAAACACTGTTTTACTGTGAAGGGTTAATGCCACACGGTCAAGGTTAGGCTTGTTCAGATCGGGAGGACCTTAGGAACATTCCTATGGTGGAATTTTTCTTCTCACCCTAACGGTTCTCTCACTGTCACTCAAAAGCAAATGACATTGTGGGGCAGGCTTCATTTTGGGCCTAATATTCTAATGGTTGCTGCGCCTAGACCGAGCGAGCTACGGTCAAGCGGGATAGCTCGTTGAACTCAGCACAGTCTGGAGACTATGGTGATGCCATTTTTTGTGTTGATTTCAGAATGCCATTTTGGTGATGGTCCCTCTCTGTTTAAACATATTGCAAATGTACAAAAGTCAACTAGCAAGTCAGTGTCCATCAGTCCATTAGATGTCATTATGACACCAAACCCACTGTTTCCTACTCATTTAGATGCCAACTATCATATATGTCAGAGCAGTCCCATAATTCACAGCGCCTCTAGTTTAAAACATAATAAAAAGGTAAAACACATAGTTACGTTCTAGCTGCGGGTCCAGTTCGGACATTATGTGAAGTCCTATGTGAGGCGACCCCGAATCCCGAGTTTCGGCTCGATAGGTCATTTGGTGTCCGAGAAAAACCCTAATTGGTGCTGAAAATCCACTTATTTCCATGCCTTGCTACGGGGTCCTTGAACGAGCTATCGGACAGAAACTTTGGGGTCCGTCTCTATGGGCCGAGCCGGTTTCAACGCACCTAGCCTTGCGTCTCTGAGACTTTTCTAAACGTCGTCATTTTCGTGATGCAAAAATGAATTGAAGTTATTGCGAATGTACGAGGCTGTTTCTCGGTCCGAGAACCATCTAGAGCCACGTAACTCGTCACGCACCATGGCCCGGAGGTCTAGAACAGGTTTCTAAAGTTTCGGAACTCTAGGTCCGACCGTTCTTTTTTAGCTCGAACAAAGCTAACTATTGCGGCCACTGTCTGTCTCTACGCACCCCAATACGTCCCTCCATCCAAGTTGTGTTTTAGTGCAATTTTTTTTTCCTTTGATTTTTTTTGGGAAAAATGACTGATTTACAGTTCATGGGGGTTGCCTAATCACATATATGAAGTTTTGGACAGATCTGAATTTTTTAACCCTTCGAAACAGCCCCTGAGACACCAATTATGGCACTTCCGGTTGGCACAGGAAGCTATAAGTCACCACATATCCTCATTGGGGTATGCTGTTACAGAATCCTGAGTTTTAAGTCCTTACGTTAAGAATTGACTGATCTACACAGGGTTGAATGCACTATGTCTATCAAACTGCATGCAGTGTATGGGTAAACACTTTTAGGGGCATTTGAACCACTTCCGGTTGGTCCAGGAAGCTTAGAATCGACACAGGTAGACCTCATAGTGGCCTGATGGACTGGTACCGAAGACAGGTTCATACGGCATTCATAACCCACATAGGCCTCAGGTTGAAATTAGGGGTGCAGGCAATGTATTCCTATGGGGAGAGATGACACTGTAATCTGTGAGATCAAAAAACCCTGTTTTACTGTGAAGGGTTAATGCCACACGGTCAAGGTTAGGCTTGTTGAGATCGGGAGGACCTTAGGAACATTCATGTGGTGGAATTTTTCTTCTCACCCTAACGGTTCTCTCACTGTCACTCAAAAGCAAATGACATTGTGGGGCAGGCTTCATTTTGGGCCTACTATTCTAATGGTCGGTTATTGTGTTATTTCAGAAAATCATAGAAAATCACAGAAATGTCGCAGAGCTCCGCAGCACACTTTAAAAAGATTCGTATGAACACCCTGCAACTGGATCTGTAACCGTTGAAAAAAAAAAATGCCTATTTGTGACCATCACCAATTTGTCATTGTTCCGTTTCTCTTAAATGACGATAGATAAATGGCTGGTTCTTTTTTTATTGACACCGGAGGCTCCTTGGCTTTGACCTGAAGTGGAAAAATAATTTCTCTACTTCCATTTTAAGCCTTTAATCCCAGAAAAATGGCCGTAGCTCAAAAACCGTCGAGGCCTAGACGCCATCCCGTTCGGGGCCAACTGCCCCTTGAGCCAAACCTACGCTCGCCAAGTTTCGGCTTCTAAATATTTTCAGTTTTTGAGATAAGGCCCCGTCGCGATTCGTGATGTTTTGCCAAATTGCCATATGATTCCGTATGCCATCTGGTGGGAGTGTCCGGGACGGCGGAAAAACGGTCCGAAACTTGTTTTTTTTTTTAAACGGGAACCGAAAGTCCGACAAAGTTCATTCGACGACTTCCCGGTAGGTCCGGCCCTACCGCACGTCCCGACGCCGACCGCGAATTTTACAAACGATTTCGGACGTCGGGTAAGGGACCGTACATTTGCAATATGGACTTTCTCACTGATCATACACGAAATGCCGAAATGTTCCCTTATGTATGAAAGGATGCACATTTTTCCAAATAAAATTCAGATTTTGCAATTTTCGTAGCAGGCTAGGAGAACTTCTGCAGTAGGTTGACAAAAGCGGGATCCCTTCTAGCCATGACTATCACTAGGTGACCAGAACTGTCAATCAAATAATCTCGAGCTGCCTGCGCGCAGACCACTCTCTCCTAAAACAATAAGTATGTAAATGTATTTACCAAGACATTTAGAAGAAAGAAAACAAATCCTCTGCTAGGAATCGACTCCTAAGATTCAGTATTTTTGGAATGGATGACACTGATTAGTTGCTGTACTTCGAGAACACAACAACAACAACAACAACAACAAAAAGAACAACAACAACAACAAAAAGAACAACAACAACAACAACAACAAAAAGAACAACAACAACAACAACAACAAAAAGAAGAACAACAACAACAACAAAAAGAAGAACAACAACAAAAAGAACAACAACAACAACAACGAAAAGAACAACAACAACAACAACGAAAAGAACAACAACAACAACAACGAAAAGAACAACAACAACAACAACAAAAAGAACAACAACAAAAAATAAAACAACAACAAAAAGAACAAAAAGAACAACAACAACAAAAAGAACAACAACAACAACAACAAAAAGAACAACAACAACAAAAAGAACAACAACAACAAAAAGAACAACAACAAAAAGAACAACAACAAAAAAGTTTCCATTAGGGATTTTTCTTAACGTTAAGCATCCCAATTTCGTTTAAACTTACTTACAACCCTACTTCAAACCTCTTGTCAATAATTTGCAAATCCATTCTTGGATGCCATTATAAGACATTGTCTGAATCACTAAATGGACTGTCGCTCCCCAAAAGAAGACAACCGCATTGGTACCAATTTATTTCTAAAATGTATCAACTTTAAAATGTCCCTGTATATATAAATTAAGGAACACCTAATTTTACAAGACTCACGCTACTCCTTTCAGCCATCAGCAACACAGCAGCAATTACAAACTGACTGGAATAAAGGGGCGTTAAAAAACAAATCACACAGTGAATTTAAGAAATACGTTTTTTTCAAATGTTCAGAACATACTGTAAGCTAATAGAAACATCACCATGTTTAAGATATTAGTAAATATGTATATATTATTTCGGTACTTAGTTGTATTAGTAGTTGTAGCAGAGGTTCAAATGTATATTTGGACACTTGAAAATGAGATTTCATTCTTCAAAATGTCAAATAAGATAAACGCTACGGTACGCCTGGGTCAATCCGGCGTTGGGTGAGAGGACAGATATTACACCATGGACACATGGATCATTCAGTCAGAAAACTCCCTCCCTTCACTCTCTCAGGCTCTCTCTCAATCATACTGTCTCAATTGCTTGCATCCCATCTCCTCGTCTTCTTCTGAAAACCCAATGGAGAAGAAGGTCAGAAGGGGTGGGGACCTTCTCCAATATGGTGGAGGAGGCGAGGAATCACCAAAAGACAAATTGAGAAAGAGCACACCAAGGGTTTATACATTTCCTACTGTCCCACCCTCTCTCTCTCTCTCCACTGTCCCTCCCTCCCTCTCTCTCCACTGTCCCTCCCTCCCTCTCTCTCCACTGTCCCTCCCTCCCTCTCTCTCCACTGTCCCTCCCACCCTCTCTCTCCACTGTCCCTCCCTCCCTCTCTCTCCACTGTCCCTCCCACCCTCTCTCTCCACTGTCCCTCCCACCCTCTCTCTCCACTGTCCCTCCCTCCCTCTCTCTCCACTGTCCCTCCCTCCCTCTCTCTCCACTGTCCCTCCCTCCCTCTCTCTCCACTGTCCCTCCCTCCCTCTCTCTCCACTGTCCCACCCTCCCTCTCTCTCCACTGTCCCTACCTCCCTCTCTCTCCACTGTCCCTCCCTCCCTCTCTCTCCACTGTCCCTCCCTCCCTCTCTCTCCACTGTCCCTCCCTCCCTCTCTCTCCACTGTCCCTCCCTCCCTCTCTCTCCACTGTCCCTCCCTCCCTCTCTCTCCACTGTCCCTCCCTCCCTCTCTCTCCACTGTCCCTCCCTCCCTCTCTCTCCACTGTCCCTCCCTCCCTCTCTCTCCACTGTCCCTCCCTCCCTCTCTCTCCACTGTCCCTCCCTCCCCACCTTCCCACTGTCCCTCCCTCCCTCCCTCCCTACTGTCCCACCCTCTCTCTCCACTGTCCCACCCTCCCTCTCTCTCCACTGTCCCTCCCTCCCTCTCTCTCCACTGTCCCTCCCTCCCTCTCTCTCCACTGTCCCTCCCTCCCCACCTTCCCACTGTCCCTCCCTCCCTCCCTACTGTCCCTCCCTCTCTCTCCACTGTCCCTCCCTCCCTCTCTCTCCACTGTCCCTCCCTCCCCACCTTCCCACTGTCCCTCCCTCCCTCCCTCCCTCCCTACTGTCCCTCCCTCCCTACTGTCCCTCCCTCCCTCCCTCCCTACTGTCCCTCCCTCTCTCTCCACCGTCCCTCCCTCCCTCTCTCTCCACTGCCCCTCCCTCCCCACCTTCCCACTGTCCCTCTCTTTCCTTCCCACTGTCCCTCTCTCTCTCTCCACTGTCCCTCCCTCCCCACCTTCCCACTGTCCCTCTCTCTCTCTCCACTGTCCGTCCCTCCCCACCTTCCCACTGTCCCTCCCACCTTCCCACTGTCCCTCTCTCTCTCTCTCTCCACTGTCCCTCCCTCCCCACCTTCCCACTGTCCCTCCCCACTTTCCCACTGTCCCTCCCTCCCCACCTTCCCACTGTCCCTCTCTCTCTCTACTGTTCGTCCCTCCCCACTGTCCCTCCCCACCTTCCCACTGTCCCTCTCTCTCTCCACTGTCCCTCCCTCCCCACCTTCCCACTGTCCCTCCCCACTTTCCCACTGTCCCTCCCCACTTTCCCACTGTCCCTCCCCACTTTCCCACTGTCCCTCCCTCCCCACCTTCCCTCCCACTGCTCTCCACTGTCCCTCCCCACTTTCCCACTGTCCCTCCCTCTCTCTCCACTGTCTGTCCCTCCCTCCCCACTGTCCCCCCCTCCTTCTTCACTGTCCCTCCCCACTTTCCCACTGTCCCTCCCTCCTTCTCCACTGTCCCTCCCTCCTTCTCCACTGTCCCTCCTTCTCCACTGTTCCTCCCTCCTTCTCCACTGTCCCTCCCTCCTTCTCCACTGTCCCTCCCTCCCTCTCCACTGTCCCTCCCTCCCTCTCCACTGTCCCTCCCCACTGTCTGTCCGTCCCTCCCCACTGTCCGTCCGTCCCTCTCCACTGTCCGTCCATCCCTCCCACTCTTTCCTCTGTCCGTCCCTCCCTCCCTCTCTTTCCTCTCCTCTGTCCATCTCTCCACTCTTCCTGCTTCTGAAAAACCATCCTCAATTTCTCTTTCCATCCCCCTCGCTCTCCCTCCCTCTCTAACTCCAGACCCGGGGTTTCAGGGAGGGGGTCTAGCAGGGTGTAGTAAGGGGGTTAGAGGCCACTTGCCTGGGCCGGTGGTGCAGTGCGTGGAAGTCAGGGCCGGGAGGCGGACAGGGGTGGTTGGAGGTGGATAGGGACTTGTGTTGGCGGGGACGGGAGGAAGAGGAGGAAGAGGAGAGGATGGCAGCAGCAGACGAGGTGGAGGCTCGGGACCCGGGGGTGTTCAGGCTGGTAGGGGGAGGGGAGCGCCCGCCCGACACACACACACACACACATGCATGACAGGAGTGTGTGAGGGCGGACAGGGCGTGGATGGGATAAGCATGGTTAGGAGCAGCAAAACATAACACTTTCAGCATAGGGGAGGGAGAGAAGGGGAGGGAGAGAAGGGGAGGGAGAGAAGGTGAGGGAGAGAAGGGGAGGGAGGGAAGGGGAGGGAGAGAAGGGGAGGGAGAGAAGGGGAGGGAGAGCGGTGGGAAGGAGAGGAGAGCGAGGAAGAGAGAGGAGAAAGGGAGGGAGGAGGGGAGAGGACAGGAGTAAAAGAGTAGAAATAGACTAACAAATACAGGGGAGCAGAAGTAGAGAGTTGTTGACAAGAGCTTAAACACAAACACACACACACACACACACACACACACACACAGAGAGAGAAAGAGAGGAGGTTTAATGGAGGTCAAAGCAACAGACTGCTGATTACATAGTGACAGAACAGCCATACATAGCCAAAAGAAGAGGACAGACAGACAGACAGACAGACAGACAGACAGACAGACAGACAGACAGACAGACAGACAGACAGACAGACAGACAGACAGACAGACAGACAGACAGACAGACATTAGCTTGTGGTGGGAAAATAACTGTTTATTCAGGCTGAGGACTGGAGGTTGTGTGTGTGAAGACTACTAGAGGCAGTCTGCAGATCTTTACAACGCCACAGTTAATATTCCATCACTAATCCCTTTATACAGAGAGAGAGAGAGAGAGACACACACAGACAGACAGAGAGATGGGAGGGGGAGGGAGGGAGAGAGGGGGAGAGGGAGGGAGGGAGAGAGAGGGAGGGAGAGACACACAGACAGACAGAGATGGGAGGGGGAGAGAGAGGGAGGGAGGGAGGGGGAGAGAGGGAGGAGGGAGAGAGAGGGAGGGAGGGAGGGGGAGAGAGGGGGGAGAGAGGGAGGGAGGGATGGGGGAGAAGAGAGAGAGGGGGGGGGGGGAGTGGGGAAGAGGGAGAAGAGAGGGAGGGGAGAGGGACAGGGAGGGAGTGGGGAAGGGAGGGGGGGTGAGGGGAAGGGAGGACAACTCCACACTGTATTTAGGTTAATGACATGACATGGGATGTGTCCAAAACGCCACCCTATTCCCTATATAGTGCACTACTTTAGACCAGGGCCCACTATACAGCGGGTCGGGTGCCGTTTGGGACACAACCACGTATCAAATCAACATCGAAAGAGTCACTTAAATCCCTTTAAGTCAAATGACACCTTATTCCCTATATAGTGCACTACTATAGACCATGAGCCATGGAGGGTTAGTGCTCCATGAAGGGTTAGTGCTCCATGGAGGGTTAGGGTTAGTGCTCCATGGAGGGTTAGGGTTAGTGCTCCATGGAGGGTTAGTGCTCCATGGAGGGTTAGTGCTCCATGGAGGGTTAGGGTTAGTGCTCCATGGAGGGTTAGTGCTCCACGGAGGGTTAGGGTTAGTGCTCCATGGAGGGTTAGTGCTCCATGGAGGGTTAGGGTTAGTGCTCCATGGAGGGTTAGTGCTCCATGGAGGGTTAGGGTTAGTGCTCCATGGAGGGTTAGTGCTCCACGGAGGGTTAGTGCTACACGGAGGGTTAGGGTTAGTGCTACACAGAGGGTTAGGGTTAGTGCTCCATGGAGGGTTAGTGCTCCACGGAGGGTTAGGGTTAGTGCTCCACGGAGGGTTAATGCTCCATGGAGGGTTAATGCTCCATGGAGGGTTAGTGCTCCATGGAGGGTTAGTACTCCATGGAGGGTTAGTGTTAGTGCTCCATGGAGGGTTAGTGCTCCATGGAGGGTTAGGGTTAGTGCTCCATGGAGGGTTAGTGCTCCATGGAGGGTTAGTGCTCCATGGAGGGTTAGTGCTCCATGGAGGGTTAGGGTTAGTGCTCCATGAAGGGTTAGTGTTAGTGCTCCATGAAGGGTTAGTGTTAGTGCTCCATGGAGGGTTAGTGCTCCATGGAGGGTTAGGGTTAGTGCTCCATGAAGGGTTAGTGTTAGTGCTCCATGAAGGGTTAGTGTTAGTGCTCCATGGAGAGTTAGTGCTCCATGGAGGGTTAGTGCTCCATGGAGGGTTAGTGCTCCTGGTCATAAGTAGTGTACTACAGAGGGAATAAGGTGTCATTTAAATGATGAAGCATGATAACCAGGGCGGAGAGCACTTCCACATTAGGTGAAACATACAATTCATAGATTTTACAATCAAAACATTTTATAAGAATCATTTTAAAACGTGTCTGTTTAAGATGATCATTTTATAACACCGACGTCAATATGAAGTAAACTATTCAAAATACTGTGATTTGATTTTTATGATTCCAATGGGCAGAATTCACTGACTCAAACTCCAACCGTGGTTAATCCATAGTGGACACATACAGCCTATGGCAGGTTGAAGTGTGTGTGTGTATGTATGTGTCTATGTGTGTGTGTGCGTGCATCTGTTTTAGCGAGAGAAGAGAACTGACAGTCGGAACGGTAGAGAGACAGCAGAGTACCGGCAGGGAGAGACAGTAGAGTACCGGCAGGGAGAGACAGTAGAGTACCGGCAGGGAGAGACAGTAGAGTACCGGCAGGGAGAGACAGTAGAGTACCGGCAGGGAGAGACAGTAGGGTACCGGCAGGGAGAGACAGTAGAGTACCGGCAGGGAGAGACAGTAGGGTACGGGCAGGGAGGGACAGTAGAGTACCGGCAGGGAGAGACAGTAGAGTACCGGCAGGGAGAGACAGTAGGGTACGGGCAGGGAGAGACAGTAGAGTACCGGCAGGGAGAGACAGTAGGGTACGGGCAGGGAGGGACAGTAGAGTACCGGCAGGGAGAGACAGTAGGGTACGGGCAGGGAGGGACAGTAGAGTACCGGCAGGGAGAGACAGCAGAGTACCGGCAGGGAGAGACAGTAGAGTACCGGCAGGGAGAGACAGTAGAGTACCGGCAGGGAGAGACAGTAGGGTACCGGCAGGGAGAGACAGTAGGGTACCGGCAGGGAGAGACAGTAGAGTACCGGCAGGGAGAGACAGTAGGGTACCGGCAGGGAGAGAAAGCAGAGTACCGGCAGGGAGAGACAGTAGAGTACCGGCAGGGAGAGACAGTAGAGTACCGGCAGGGAGAGACAGTAGGGTACCGGCAGGGAGAGACAGCAGGGTACCGGCAGGGAGAGACAGCAGGGTACCGGCAGGGAGAGACAGTAGGGTACCGGCAGGGAGAGACAGCAGGGTACCGGCAGGGAGAGACAGTAGGGTACCGGCAGGGAGAGACAGCAGGGTACCGGCAGGGAGAGACAGTAGGGTACCGGCAGGGAGAGACAGCAGGGTACCGGCAGGGAGAGACAGCAGGGTACCGGCAGGGAGAGACAGCAGGGTACCGGCAGGGAGAGACAGCAGGGTACCGGCAGGGAGAGACAGTAGGGTACCGGCAGGGAGAGACAGTAGGGTACCGGCAGGGAGAGACAGCAGGGTACCGGCAGGGAGAGACAGTAGGGTACCGGCAGGGAGAGACAGCAGGGTACCGGCAGGGAGAGACAGTAGAGTACCGGCAGGGAGAGACAGTAGGGTACCGGCAGGGAGAGACAGCAGGGTACCGGCAGGGAGAGACAGCAGGGTACCGGCAGGGAGAGACAGTAGGGTACCGGCAGGGAGAGACAGCAGGGTACCGGCAGGGAGAGACAGTAGGGTACCGGCAGGGAGAGACAGCAGGGTACCGGCAGGGAGAGACAGTAGGGTACCGGCAGGGAGAGACAGCAGGGTACCGGCAGGGAGAGACAGTAGGGTACCGGCAGGGAGAGACAGCAGGGTACGGGCAGGGAGGAACAGTAGGGTACCGGCAGGGAGAGACAGTAGGGTACCGGCAGGGAGAGACAGTAGGGTACCGGCAGGGAAAGACAGTAGAGTACCGGCAGGGAGAGACAGTAGGGTACCGGCAGGGAGAGACAGTAGGGTACCGGCAGGGAGAGACAGTGTTTATTCTTAAAGATACAGGTAGAAGTGAAGGGAGGAAGAGAAGGGCGTGTGTGTGTGTCTGTGTGAGTGTGTCTGTGTGTGTCTGTGTGTGTGTCCATCTCTGCGTGTGTCAACCAGCCTGTCGTGTAGCCAGTAATCCTAGTCTACTAATCTTCGTCCAGTGATGGATGATTTTCACGCCCAGGAAGGCTGACCATCCCTTGGGAACAGCTGCATGCCGGCCTGGGCCAACTGGCAAGGAATGGCAGCCAGAGCCAAGCTCTCTCTGTGTCTGTGTCTGTGTGTGTGTGTGTCTGTGTCTGTGTCTGTGTCTGTGTGTGTGTGTGTGTGTGTGTGTGTGTAGAGTCAGTATGAATGTGTGTGTGTGTGTGTAGAGTCAGTATGAATGTGTGTGTGTGTGTAGAGTCAGTATGACTGTGTGTGTGTGTGTGTGTGTGTGTGTGTACCTGTCCTTGCCGTTCTGTACCCCCTGGTCCAGCGAAGCTCTCTCAGTGAGAGGAGAGTTTCTGCTGCGACCCGACAATATGCTATTCTGTAGAGAGAGAGAGAGAGGCGAGAGAGAGAGATCGAGGGGGGAGAGAGAGAGATCGAGGGGGGAGAGAGAGAGAGAGATCGAGGGGGGAGAGAGAGAGAGAGATCGAGGGGGGAGAGAGAGAGATCGAGGGGGGAGAGAGAGAGAGATCGAGGGGGGAGAGAGAGAGGCGAGAGAGAGAGATTGAGGGGGAGAGAGAGGCGAGAGAGGAGGGGGGCAAGAGGACAGGGTATAATTGTGGTATAGAACAATGTCATCAACACATGAATCTAAACCATGCACTCATAACTCGACTGTGGAGTGGAGTGGTGTAGAGTGGTGGAGTGGTGTGGTGTGGTGTAGAGTGGTGTGTGGAGTGGTGTAGAGTGGTGGAGTGGTGTGGTGTGGTGTAGAGTGGTGTAGAGTGGTGTGTGGAGTGGTGTAGAGTGGTGGAGTGGTGTGGTGTGGTGTAGAGTGGTGTGTGGAGAGGAGTGGTGTAGAGTGGTGTGTGGAGTGGAGTGGTGTAGAGTGGTGTGTGGAGTGGAGTGGTGTAGAGTGGTGGAGTGGTGTGGTGTAGAGTGGTGTAGAGTGGTGTGTGGAGTGGTGTAGAGTGGTGTAGAGTGGTGTGGTGTGGTGTAGAGTGGTGTAGAGTGGTGTGTGGAGTGGTGTAGAGTGTGTGGAGTGGAGTAGTGTGTGTGGAGTGGTGTGGTGTGTGTGGTGTGGTGTAGAGTGGTGGAGTGGTGTGGTGTGGTGTAGAGTGGTGTAGAGTGGTGTGTGGAGTGGTGTAGAGTGGTGGAGTGGTGTGGTGTGGTGTAGAGTGGTGTAGAGTAGTGTGTGGAGTGGTGTGGTGTGGTGTAGAGTGGTGTAGAGTGGTGTGTGGAGTGGAGTGGTGTAGAGTGGTGTGTGGAGTGGAGTGGTGTAGAGTGGTGTGTGGAGTGGAGTGGTGTAGAGTGGTGTGTGGAGTGGAGTGGTGTAGAGTGGTGGAGTGGTGTGGTGTAGAGTGGTGTGTGGAGTGGTGTAGAGTGGTGGAGTGGTGTGGTGTGGTGTAGAGTGGTGTAGAGTGGTGTGGTGTGTGTGGAGTGGAGTAGTGTGTGTGGAGTGGTGTGGTGTGTGTGGTGTGGTGTAGAGTGGTGGAGTGGTGTGGTGTGGTGTAGAGTGGTGTGTGGAGTGGTGTAGAGTGGTGTGTGTGGTGTGGTGTAGAGTGGTGGAGTGGTGTGGTGTGGTGTAGAGTGGTGTAGAGTGGTGTGTGGAGTGGTGTAGAGTGGTGTGGTGTGTGTGGAGTGGAGTAGTGTGTGTGGAGTGGTGTGGTGTGTGTGGAGTGGTGTAGAGTGGTGTGTGTGGTGTGGTGTAGAGTGGTGTAGAGTAGTGTGTGGAGTGGTGTGGTGTGGTGTAGAGTGGTGTAGAGTGGTGTGT
>NC_048573.1:6194649-6202149 GCF_013265735.2 Oncorhynchus mykiss | reverse complement strand
ACAGACACAGAGAGAGAAAGAGAGAGACAGAGAGAGAAAGAGAGACAGAGAGAGAGACACAGAGAGAGAAAGAGAGAGACAGAGAGAGAGAGAGAGAGACACAGAGAGAGACAGAGACACGGAGAGAGAGAGAGAGAGACAGAGAGAGAGACACCAAGAAACACAGAGTATATGTGAGTGTGTGTATCTGTGTACTTCGTGGTTTGTGTAGTCCACTAGTAGTGTGTGTGTGTGTGTACACCTCGTGGTTTGTGTAGTCCAGTAGTAGTGTGTGTATATGTGTGTGTGTGTGTACACACCTCGTGGTTTGCGTAGTCCAGTAGTAGTAGTGTGTGTGTGTACACCTCGTGGTTTGTGTAGTCCAGTAGTAGTGTGTGTGTGTGTGTGTGTGTGTATACACCTCGTGGTTTGTGTAGTCCAGTAGTAGTGTGTGTGTGTGTGTACACCTCGTGGTTTGTGTAGTCCAGTAGTAGTGTGTGTGTACACCTCGTGGTTTGTGTAGTCCAGTAGTAGTGTGTGTGTGTGTGTGTGTGTGTGTGTGTGTGTGTTTGTGTGTGTACACCTTGTGGTTTGTGTAGTCCAGTAGTAGTAGTAGTAGTAGTAGTAGTAGTAGTAGTAGTGTGTGTGTGTGTGTGTGTGTGTGTGTGTGTGTGTGTGTGTGTACACCTCATGGTTTGTGTAGTCCAGTAGTAGATACGTGGCCATGACTTCGTTGTATTTCTGGTTGACCAGCGAGTCCTGCACCTCCTCCATGGAGTAACCCATCTGAATCATGATCTCTATTCACACACACACACACACACACACACACACACACACTAGTATTATACAGTACATACGATGATAGAAACGTATAAGAGCAATTTGAGGCTGGTGTTTCAGAGTCTACCTGTTCTCTTGGGGTCCTTGTAGTCAGGCATGGGCTCTATGTACGGTTTCAACTCTTCCTCTTCATGACCCACATTCATCCACCTATCCTTCATTATCTGCTGCTGGGGGGAAGAGGGGAGGAGAGGAGGAGGAGAGGAAGAGGAGGAGAGAAGAGAGAGGAGAGGAAGAGGAGGCAGAGAGAGGAGGAGAGGAAGAGAAGAGGAGGAAGAGAGAGGAGGAGAGGAAGGGGAGGAGGAGAGAGGAGCAGAGGGAGAGAAGGGGGGAAGAGAGGAGGAGAGGAAGAGGAGGAGGAGAGGAAGAGAGGAAGAGAAGAGGAGGAAGAGAGAGAGGAAGAGAAGAGGAGGAAGAGAGAAGAGGAGAGAGGAGGAGGAGGAGAAGAGGAAGAGAAGGGGGGGAGGAGAGAGGACAAGAGGAAGAGAAGGGGGGAAGAGAGGAGGAGGGGAAGAGAAGGAGAGAGGAGGAGAGGAAGAGGAGGAGGAGAGAGGAGAGGAAGAGAAGAGGAGGAAGAGAGAGGAGGAGAGGAAGAGGAGGAGGAGAGAGGAGGAGAGGAAGAGAAGGGGGAAGAGAGGAAGAGAAGGGGGGAAGAGAGGAAAGAGGAGAGAGGAGGAGAAGAAGAGGTGGGGGGAAGAGAGGCGGAGGAGGAGAGGTCGGAGGAGAGGCGGAGGAAGAGAGGCGGAGGAGAGGAAGAGAGGCAGAGAAGAGGAAGAGAGGCAGAGGAAGAGAGGCAGAGGAAGAGAGGCAGAGGAAGAGGCAGAAGAGAGGCAGAGGAGATGAGGTGAAGAGAGTAAAGGGTATAATGTAGACAGGAGGGAGAGGGAAACAGAGAGGGGAAACAGAGAGGGGAAACAGAGAGGGGAACAGAGAGGGGAACAGAGAGGGGGAACAGAGAGGGACAACTGTAGCTCACACAAAGAAAACAAGAAGTATTTAAATATTCAGGTTAGGAAACATTTTATAGCCAGGTGACATGTCAGGGGTCAAAGGTGAGTGGTCACATCGGTCAGGCGTTAAAGGTGACTGACTGACCTCCAGGCTGCCTCTCTTGGTGGGGTTGAGGATCAGGAACTTCTTCAGTAGGTTTTCACAGTCTGTTGACATGTAGAACGGAATACGGTACTTCCCCCTCAACACACGCTCTCTCAACTCCTATAGAAGGAGAGAGATGGGAGAGGTCAGAGGTCAATCTAGACATGTAGAACGGAATACGGTACTTCCCCCTCAACACGCGCTCTCTCAACTCCTATAGGGGGAGAGAGATGGGAGAGGTCAGAGGTCAATCTAGACATGTAGAACGGAATACGGTACTTCCCCCTCAACACACGCTCTCTCAACTCCTATAGAAGGAGAGAGATGGGAGAGGTCAGAGGTCAATCTAGACATGTAGAACGGAATACGGTACTTCCCCCTCAACACGCGCTCTCTCAACTCCTATAGGGGGAGAGAGATGGGAGAGGTCAGAGGTCAATCTAGACATGTAGAACGGAATACGGTACTTCCCCCTCAACACGCGCTCTCTCAACTCCTATAGGGGGAGAGAGATGGGAGAGGTCAGAGGTCAATCTAGACATGTAGAACGGAATACGGTACTTCCCCCTCAACACGCGCTCTCTCAACTCCTATAGGGGGAGAGAGATGGGAGAGGTCAGAGGTCAGTCTAGACATGTAGAACGGAATACGGCACTTCCCCCTCACCCCGCGCTCTCTCAACTCCTATAGGAGGAGAGAGATGGGAGAGGTCAGAGGTCAGACATGTAGAACAGGATAAGGTATTTCCATAGAGATAGATAGAGGACTCATCTTTGTATCTGTGCCATTATAGGGTCTGTGACAGCCTCAATGGTGCTGCCTGTGCTATCTCCATTTTAAAGTAGTACATTTTCATATTCACGATTGGCTGATCCCTCCTGATGACCCAGTTAAACATGACTCTAACATGACTTCAACCAATGAAGTTGGAAGACCCTCCCAGTTGACTACATTAAAATGGTGGAGGTCCTCAGTGGCGCTGCCCATGGTAATACTGCCTTTTGGCCACTAGAGGCCTCTAACATTCTCTATGAGTATTTCCCCCTCAACTCATATAGGGGGAGACAGAGGAGTGATTAGGGGTACAAGGTCAGGGGTTAAGGGTTAGAGGTCAGTCTGTAGAACAGAATACAGATCTCACACACACACACCTCTATGTCACCATCTCACACACCCGCCCACCCCTCCCTCCATCTCCCCACACACACCTTGAGGTTCTGTCCATCGAAGGGCAGCGACCCTGACACCAGTGTGTACAGGATGACCCCCAGGCTCCAGACGTCCACCTCGGGTCCGTCGTACTTCTTCCCCTGGAACAGCTCTGGGGCGGCGTAGGGAGGAGAACCACAGAACGTGTCCAGCTTACTGCCCATTACGAACTCATTACTGAAGCCAAAGTCTGCTATCTTGATGTTCATGTCAGAGTCCAGGAGTAGGTTCTCAGCCTGGTGGGGAGAGGAGAGAGAGAGGAAGGGAGAGAGAGGGAGAGAGAGGAGAGAGGGGGAGAGAGGAGAGAGGGGGAGAGAGGAGAGAGGGGGAGAGAGGGGAGAATGGAGAGGAGAGAGAGAGAGAGAGGAAGAGAGAGGAGAGAGGGAGAGGGAGAGAGAGGAGAGAGGGGAGAATGGAGAGGAGAGAGGGGGAGAGAGAGGAGGAGAGAGGGGGGAGAGAGAGGGGAAAGAGAGGAGAGGGGGAGAGAGAGGGGAAAGAGAGGAGAGAGGGGGAGAAAGGGGGAGAGAGGGGAAAGAGAGGAGAAAGGGGGAGAGAGAGAGGAAAGAGAGGAGAGAGGGGGAGAAAGGGGGAAGAGAGAGAGAGAGAGAGAGAGGAGAGAGGGGAGAATGGAGAAGAGAGAGAGGGGAGAGAGAGGGGAAAGAGGAGAGAGGGGGAGAAAGGGGGAAGAGAGAGGAGAGAGGGGGAGAGGGGAGAGAGCGAGAGGAAAGAGAGGAGAGAGGGGGAGAGAGGAAGGGAGAGAGAGAGAAAAGAGGAGAGAGAGAGAGGAAAGAGAGGAGAGAGGGGGAGAGAGGGGAGAGAGAGAGAGGAAAGAGGGGGAGAGAGGAAGGGAGAGAGAGAGGAAAGAGAGGAGAGAGGGGGAGAGAGGAAGGGAGAGAGAGAGGAAAGAGAGGAGAAAGAGAGGAGAGAGGGGGAGAGAGAGGAAAGAGAGGAGAAGGGGCAGACAGAGATGCACTCAGTAACATTTTTATTCTCTATGCAAAGTTTGTGTTTGTCATTTTCTAAAAAGGAAGCGAAAGAGTCCAAACATCAAACAATGAGCAGACAAATTGCCAGATCTGTTTGATGCCAGTTAGCCTGGTCCCAGATCCGTTTGATGCCAGTTAGCCTGATCCCAGATCAGTTTGATAATAGTTAGCCTGGTCCCAGATCCGTTTGATGCCAGTTAGCCTGATCCCAGATCCGTTTGATGCCAGTTAGCCTGATCCCAGATCAGTGTGATGCCAGTTAGCCTGATCCCAGATCCTTTTGATGCTAGTTAGCCTGATCCCAGATCCGTTTGATGCCAGTTAGCCTGATCCCAGATCCGTTTGATGCCAGTTAGCCTGATCCCAGATCATTTTGATGCTAGTTAGCCTGATCCCAGATCCGTTTGATGCCAGTTAGCCTGATCCCAGATCCGTTTGATGCCAGTTAGCCTGATCCCAGATCCGTTTGATGCCAGTTAGCCTGATCCCAGATCTGTTTGATGCCAGTTAGCCTGGTCCCAGATCCGTTTGATGCTAGTTAGCCTGGTCCCAGATCAGTGTGATGCCAGTTAGCCTGGTCCCAGATCCTTTTGATGCTAGTTAGCCTGATCCCAGATCCGTTTGATGCCAGTTAGCCTGATCCAGATCCGTTTGATGCTAGTTAGCCTGATCCCAGATCCTTTTGATGCCAGTTAGCCTGGTCCCAGATCCTTTTGATGCTAGTTAGCCTGGTCCCAGATCCGTTTGATAATAGTTAGCCTGGTCCCAGATCCTTTTGATGCCAGTTAGCCTGGTCCCAGATCCGTTTGATGCCAGTTAGCCTGATCCCAGATCTGTTTGATGCCAGTTAGCCTGGTCCCAGATCCGTTTGATGCCAGTTAGCCTGATCCCAGATCTGTTTGATGCCAGTTAGCCTGGTCCCAGATCCGTTTGATGCCAGTTAGCCTGGTCCCAGATCCGTTTGATGCCAGTTAGCCTGGTTTCAGATCCTTTTGATGCCAGTTAGCCTGGTCCCAGATCAGTGTGATGCTAGTTAGCCTGGTCCCAGATCTGTTTGATGCCAGTTAGCCTGATCCCAGATCCGTTTGATGCTAGTTAGCCTGGTCCCAGATCAGTGTGATGCCAGTTAGCCTGATCCCAGATCCGTTTGATGCCAGTTAGCCTGATCCGTTTGATGCCAGTTAGCCTGATCCCAGATCTGTTTGATGCCAGTTAGCCTGGTCCCAGATCCGTTTGATGCTAGTTAGCCTGGTCCCAGATCAGTGTGATGCCAGTTAGCCTGGTCCCAGATCCTTTTGATGCCAGTTAGCCTGGTCCCAGATCCGTTTGATGCCAGTTAGCCTGATCCCAGATCTGTTTGATGCCTGTTAGCCTGGTCCCAGATCCGTTTGATGCTAGTTAGCCTGGTCCCAGATCAGTGTGATGCCAGTTAGCCTGGTCCCAGATCCGTTTGTTGTCCCCCACGGCGAAATCGGGGACTGTGGATCGGTGACACGCAAGATTTTGCGAAACTTGGGTGAATGATGTGTCTTGCCATAGAGATCCGGTATTTATCAAATTACACCGATTGGCCCAAGGCGGGAGCTAAAGTACTTAAGGACTCACTAAACAGAGAACATCCCTGGTCATCCCTACTGCCTCTGATCTGGAGGACTCACTAAACAGAGAACATCCCTGGTCATCCCTACTGCCTCTGATCTGGAGGACTCACTAAACAGTGAACATCCCTGGTCATCCCTACTGCCTCTGATCTGGCAGACTCACTAAACAGAGAACATCCCTGGTCATCCCTACTGCCTCTGATCTGGAGGACTCACTAAACAGAGAACATCCCATGTCATCCCTACTGCCTCTGATCTGGAGGACTCACTAAACAGAGAACATCCCTGGTCATCCCTACTGCCTCTGATCTGGCAGACTCACTAAACAGAGAACATCCCTGGTCATCCCTACTGCCTCTGATCTGGCAGACTCACTAAACAGAGAACATCCCTGGTCATCCCTACTGCCTTTGATCTGGAGGACTCACTAAACAGAGAACATCCCTGGTCATCCCTACTGCCTCTGATCTGGAGGACTCACTAAACAGAGAACATCCCTGGTCATCCCTACTGCCTCTGATCTGGAGGACTCACTAAACAGAGAACATCCCTGGTCATCCCTACTGCCTCTGATCTGGAGGACTCACTAAACACACACGCTTCGTCTGTAAATGATGTCTGAATGTTGGAGTGAAATGATTTATACTTTTACTTTTTATGCTTAAGTACATTTTAGCAATTTCATTTACATTTGATACTTAAGTATATTTAAAACCAAATACTTTTACTCAAGTAGTATTTCACTGCCGACTACAACGCAGAGCACTATAACTTTAAACTATACACGGCAGAGCGAGGAGCAGAGAAGGCTGTGTTGCCTAGCAACAGGAAGGTGTTCTCGGCACGAGCGCTCAGCGTGAAATAGAACACGATGACATCATCAGACAAGAGACAACTCTGAACACACAGATACCGATGGGCAAGTGACTGTTAGGAGCCTGTGTAAAGGTCATAGTTCAAGCTCTTCCGGCCGTAAGCCCCCAGTTCTTAGCCCCCAGCTACTTGGTCCCCAGCTACTTGGTCCCCAGCTACTTGGTCCCCAGCTACTTGGTCCCCAGCTACTTAGCGCACACACACGCGTTATAGTGTGTAGAGGGAGAGTCTCACCTTCAGATCTCTGTGGACAATACACTTCTGGTGACAGTACTGGACTGCTGACACGATCTAAACAGGGATGGAGAAAAGGATTGAGAATGGGGAGGAGGAAAGCAAATAAACCCCATCTCTCATTCATTCATTCATACACACACACACTCGCTCCTCACCTGTCTGAATTTGGCACGCGCCTCCTTTTCTTTCATCCTCCCATGAGCGACCAGGTAATCAAACACCTCCCCTGGAGGACAGAGGAGAGGAGCGAGGGGGAGAGGAGCGAGAGGAGCGAGGGGGGAGAGGAGCGAGGGGGGAGAGGAGAGAGGGGGAGAGGAGCGAGGGGGAGAGGAGCGAGGGGGAGAGGAGAGAGGGGGAGAGGAGAGAGGGGGGATAGAAGAGGAGCGAGGGGGAAGAGGAGCGAGGGGGAGAGGAGCGAGGGGGAGAGGAGCGAGGGGGAGAGGAGCGAGGGGGAGAGGAGCGAGGGGGAGAGGAGAGAGGGGGGATAGGAGAGGAGCGAGGGGGAAGAGGAGCGAGGGGGGAGAGGAGCGAGGGGGGAGAGGAGAGGGGGGAGAGGAGAGGAGCGAGGGGGAGAGGAGCGAGGGGGGAGAGGAGCGAGGGGGAAGAGGAGAGGGGGGAGAGGAGAGGAGCGAGGGGGAGAGGAGCGAGGGGGGAGAGGAGAGGAGCGAGGGGGAGAG
>NC_048573.1:6149592-6194149 GCF_013265735.2 Oncorhynchus mykiss | reverse complement strand
TCCTCATCCCCCCCCCCGTCTGCTCTCTTGTCCTGATCCCCCCCCCGTCTGCTCTCTTGTCCTGATCCCCCCCCCCGTCTGCTCTCTTGTCCTGATCCCCCCCCCCCGTCTGCTCTCTTGTCCTCATCCCCCCCGTCTGCTCTCTTGTCCTCATCCCCCGTCTGCTCTCTTGTCCTCATCCCCCGTCTGCTCTCTTGTCCTCATCCCCCGTCTGCTCTCTTGTCCTCATCCCCCGTCTGCTCTCTTGTCCTCATCCCCCGTCTGCTCTCTTGTCCTCATCCCCCCCGTCTGCTCTCTTGTCCTCATCCCCCCCCCCCGTCTGCTCTCTTGTCCTCATCCCCCGTCTGCTCTCTTGTCCTCATCCCCCGTCTGCTCTCTTGTCCTCATCCCCCGTCTGCTCTCTTGTCCTCATCCCCCGTCTGCTCTCTTGTCCTCATCCCCCGTCTGCTCTCTTGTCCTCATCCCCCGTCTGCTCTCTTGTCCTCTGCTGCGGCGCCTACTTGGCCACCAGAGGGAGACATAGTTCACGGGATTTGTTTGAAATGTCACCACATTGTTATCCTACCTACTTGAATCTGCTGGAGTGGCTTGGATGTTGAGGTTCCGCCCCCCTTCTCTCTCTCTACCCCTCGCTCTCGCTCTCTACCCCTCTTCTCTTTCTCTACCTCTCCTCTCTCTTTACCCCTCTTTCTCTAGGGTAGGTCTCCCCCCTCCTCTTTCTCTAGGGTAGGTCTCCCCCCATACCCTCTCTAGGGTAGGTCTCCCCCATCCCCCCTCCTCCTTCTCTAGGGTAGGTCTCCCCCCATCCCCCCTCCTCTTTCTCTAGGATAGGTCTCCCCCATCCCCCCTCCTCTTTCTCTAGGGTAGGTCTCCCCCCATCCCCCCCTCCTCTTTCTCTAGGGTAGGTCTCCCCCCATCCCCCCTCTTTCTCTAGGGTAGGTCTCCCCCCATCTCCCCCTCCTCTTTCTCTAGGGTAGGTCTCCCCCCATCCCCCCCTCTTTCTCTAGGGTAGGTCTCCCCCATCCCCCCCCTCCTCTTTCTCTAGGGTAGGTCTCCCCCATCCCCCCTCCTCTTTCTCTAGGGTAGGTCTCCCCCCATCCCCTCTCTCTCTCTTTACCCCTCCTCTTTCTCTAGGGTAGGTCTCCCCCCTCCTCTTTCTCTAGGGTAGGTCTCCCCCTCCTCTTTCTCTAGGGTAGGTCTCCCCCCATACCCTCTCTCTCTCTCTAGGGTAGGTCTCCCCCATCCCCCCTCCTCCTTCTCTAGGGTAGGTCTCCCCCCATCCCCCCTCTTTCTCTAGGGTAGGTCTCCCCCATCCCCCCTCCTCTTTCTCTAGGGTAGGTCTCCCCCCATCCCCCCCTCTTTCTCTAGGGTAGGTCTCCCCCCATCCCCCCCTCTTTCTCTAGGGTAGGTCTCCCCCCATCCCCCCCTCCTCTTTCTCTAGGGTAGGTCTCCCCCCATCCCCCCCTCCTCTTTCTCTAGGGTAGGTCTCCCCCCATCCCCCCTCCTCTTTCTCTAGGGTAGGTCTCCCCCCACCCCCCCTCCTCTTTCTCTAGGGTAGGTCTCCCCCCACCCCCCCCTCCTCTTTCTCTAGGGTAGGTCTCCCCCCACCCCCCCCTCCTCTTTCTCTAGGGTAGGTCTCCCCCCCATCACCCCCCCTCTTTCTCTAGGGTAGGTCTCCCCCATCCCCCCCCCCTCCTCTTTCTCTAGGGTAGGTCTCCCCCCATCCCCCCCTCTTTCTCTAGGGTAGATCTCCCCCATCCCCCCCTCCTCTTTCTCTAGGGTAGGTCTCCCCCATCCCCCCTCCTCTTTCTCTAGGGTAGGTCTCCCCCATCCCCCCTCCTCTTTCTCTAGGGTAGGTCTCCCCCCATCCCCTCTCTCTCTCTTTACCCCTCTTTCTCTAGGGTAGGTCTCCCCCCCCTCTTTCTCTAGGGTAGGTCTCCCCCCTCTTTCTCTAGGGTAGGTCTCCCCCCTCTTTCTCTAGGGTAGGTCTCCCCCTTCCTCTTTCTCTAGGGTAGGTCTCCCCCCATCCCCCCCTCCTCTTTATCTAGGGTAGGTCTCCCCCATCCCCCCTCCTCTTTCTCTAGGGTAGGTCTCCCCCCCATCACCCCTCCTCTTTCTCTAGGGTAGGTCTCCCCCCATCCCCCCCTCCTCTTTCTCTAGGGTAGGTCTCCCCCCATCCCCCCCTCCTCTTTCTCTAGGGTAGGTCTCCCCCCATCTCCCCCTCCTCTTTCTCTAGGGTAGGTCTCCCCCATCCCCCCCTCTTTCTCTAGGGTAGGTCTCCCCATCCCCCCCCTCTTTCTCTAGGGTAGGTCTCCCCCATCCCCCCCTCTTTCTCTAGGGTAGGTCTCCCCCATCCCCCCCTCTTTCTCTAGGGTAGGTCTCCCCCATCCCCCCCTCTTTCTCTAGGGTAGGTCTCCCCCCTCCTCTTTCTCTAGGGTAGGTCTTCCCCCTCCTCTTTCTCTAGGGTAGGTCTTCCCCCTCCTCTTTCTCTAGGGTAGGTCTCCCCCCCTCTTTCTATAGGGTAGGTCTCCCCCTTCCTCTTTCTCTAGGGTAGGTCTCCCCCCTCTTTCTCCAGGGTAGGTCTCCCCCCTCCTCTTTCTTTAGGGTAGGTCTCCCCCCTCCTCTCTCTCTAGGGTAGGTCTCCCCCCTCCTCTCTCTCTAGGGTAGGTCTCCCCCCCTCCTCTCTCTCTAGGTTAGGTCTCCCCCCTCTTTCTCTAGGGTAGGTCTCCCCTACTCTCTCTCTAGGGTAGGTCTCCCCCTCTTTCTCTAGGGTAGGTCCCCCCCCCATCCCCCCTCTCTCTCTCTGGCCTAAGTCTGACCTGTTGATGTGCCTTGTGGGTCATAAATTGTTGTTTGTTTGTGTCGTTCCTCTGGTTTCTTTTCTCTTTCTCTCCATCCTGCCGTTTGGCCCACAGCACAGGGGGAGTGGAGAGGTCAGCCAACACACACTGTGTGTCGTGTCAGTGTGTGAGGATTTGAATGTTGTGCAATACCTCTGTGTCTCAATGCTTTCCCAGTGACAGGATTCTAGATTTTTTTTTCTGCTGTTATTCTAGAGCGTTAGACTCCCTGCCTTCGTCTTCTTCTTCATAGACAGGGCCCAAGCTACTTCAAGGCGGGGCCCAAGCTACTTCGCGGCGGTGGCCCAAGCTACTTCGCGGCGGGGACCAAGCTACTTTGCGGCGGGTTCCAAGCGGGTTCCAAGCTACTTCGCGGCGGGGCCCAAGCTACTTCGCGGCGGGTTCCAAGCGGGTTCCAAGCTACTTCGCGGCGGGTTCCAAGCTACTTCGCGGCGGGGCCCAAGCTACTTCGTGGCGGGGCCCAAGCTACTTCGCGGCGGGGCCCAAGCTACTTCGCGGCGGGGCCCAAGCTACTTCGCGGCGGGGCCCACGCTACTTCGCGGCGGGTTCCAAGCGGGTTCCAAGCTACTTCGCGGCGGGTTCCAAGCTACTTCGCGGCGGGTTCCAAGCGGGTTCCAAGCTACTTCGCGGCGGGTTCCAAGCTACTTCGCGGCGGGGCCCAAGCTACTTCGCGGCGAGGATGGTGTTTTTGAATCCGTTTCTTCACTGCCGGGACGTCCCTCTTTAGGTTTTGAGGCTGTTGGAGTAGTTTCAGTTAGTGTGTGTTTGTGTGTATTAACCATTCTGTTCCTTAAAGTACTTGGAGGAGCTGGAACAGACGTGTCTCCCCAGAGCGGGCCAGTACAGGTTCTGTTAATCCTGTGTGTGTTTGTAGGTACTACCCAGCCCTGCGGACTCTGGAGCAGCTGGAACAGACGTGTCTCCCCAGAGCGGGCCAGTACAGGTTCTGTTCCATCATGTCTGACAATATCCCCAGACTGAGGACCCTCATCAGAGACACGGCCATGTCTCAACTGAAAGACTTCCTGGAATCTATTCGGAAACACAGCGACAAGATAGGAGAGACCGCTATGAAACAGGTATGTGTGACTTCTCTTCTTTCTCTCTCTCTCTCCCTTCTCTCTCTCTCTCCCTTCTCTCTCTCCCTTCTCTCTCTCTCTCTCCCTTCTCTCTCTCTCTCTCCCTTCTCTCTCTCTCCCCCTTCTCTCTCCCCCTTCTCTCTCCCCCTCTCTCTCCCCCTCTCTCTCCCCCTCTCTCTCCCCCTCTCTCTCCCCCTCTCTCTCTCCTTCTCTCTCTTTCTCTCTCCCTTCTCTCTCTCTCCCTTCTCTCTCTCTCCCCCTTCTCTCTCTCTCTCTCCCCCTTCTCTCTCTCTCTCTCCCCCTTCTCTCTCTCTCTCTCCCCCTTCTCTCTCTCTCTCCCCCTTCTCTCTCTCTCTCTATCCCCCTTCTCTCTCTCTCTCTCCCCCTTCTCTCTCTCTCTCTCTCTCCCCCTTCTCTCTCTCTCTCTCTCTCCCCCTTCTCTCTCTCTCTCTCTCTCCCCCTTCTCTCCCTCTCCCCCTTCTCTCCCCCTTCTCTCCCCCTTCTCTCCCTCTCCCCCTTCTCTCCCCCTTCTCTCCCCCTTCTCTCTCTCTCCCCCTTCTCTCTCCCTCTCCCCCTTCTCTCCCCCTTCTCTCTCTCTCCCCCTTCTCTCCCCCTTTTCTCTCTCTCTCTCTCTCTCTCTCTCTCTCTCCCCCTTCTCTCTCTCTCTCCCCCTTCTCTCTCTTTAATTCCCCCCCCCCCACACACTTGGCCTTGGGGAGCAGAAGGACAGTTGAAATATGTGTTGATAGAAGTGTTAGTGTGTCCTGCAGTGTGTGTGTCTCTCCAGAAACGGCTTGGGTAAAGACTACACCTGCATCTGATTAACAGAGACAAAGTATAGAGAACGACGGTTAGTGAACTAGTGTTGTTCTTCGCTCAACATATTGTCCTGATAAAACGGCTCTAAAACCAGGCCAACCACACACACACACACACACACACACACGCGGGCGACAGTTGTGTGTGTGTGTGTTTTTAGCTGTGCTGTCACTGGTAGAGATTGTGTGTTTGTGGACCACATTATGGGTGAAAGGTTGTTGCAGAGAGAGGTAAAGGGTGAGAAGAGTGAGCGAAGGCGGAGAGAGGGATCCTACATACACGTGTCCACAGCACCATTCAGGTATTCTCTGGTGCAATTCCCCTCTCGTCCTCTAGGTGTCAGGAGAGGACTAACGGTAGAAATTGCTGCAGCATTAATTGTACTAAAACTAGGAAGTATTCCTTTTAGCCTTAAACTAAACCTGTTCAACACACACACATCCTGAACCACTAGAGACCCTGTTCAACACACACACACACACACACACATCCTGAACCATTAGACCCTGTTCAACACACACACACACACATCCTGAACCATTAGACCCTGTTCAACACACACACACACACACACACACACACACATCCTGAACCACTAGAGACCCTGTTCAACACACACACACACACACACATCCTGAACCATTAGACCCTGTTCAACACACACACACACACACACATCCTGAACCATTAGACCCTGTTCAACACACACACACACACACACACACACATCCTGAACCATTAGACCCTGTTCAACACACACACACACACACACACACACATCCTGAACCATTAGACCCTGTTCAACACACACACACACACACACACACACACACACATCCTGAACCATTAGACCCTGTTCAACACACACACACACACACATCCTGAACCATTAGACCCTGTTCAACACACACACACACACACACATCCTGAACCATTAGACCCTGTTCCACACACACACACACACACACACACACATCCTGAACCATTAGACCCTGTTCAACACACACACATCCTGAACCACTAGAGACCCTGTTCAACACACACACACACACACACACACACATCCTGAACCATTAGACCCTGTTCAACACACACACACACACACACACACACACACACACACATCCTGAACCACTAGACCCTGTTCAACACACACACACACACACACATCCTGAACCATTAGACCCTGTTCAACACACACACACACACACACACACACACACACACACACCCTGAACCACTAGACCCTGTTCAACACACACACACACACACACATCCTGAACCACTAGAGACCCTGTTCAACACACACACATCCTGAACCATTAGACCCTGTTCAACATACACACACACACACACACACACACACACACACACACACACACACACACACACACACACACATCCTGAACCACTAGACCCTGTTCAACACACACACACACACACATCCTGAACCATTAGACCCTGTTCAACATATACACACACACACACACACACACACACACACACACACATCCTGAACCATTAGACCCTGTTCAACACACACACACACACACACACACACACACACACACACACACACCCTGAACCATTAGAACCTGTTCAACACACACACACACACACATCCTGAACCATTAGACCCTGTTCAACACACACACACACACATCCTGAACCACTTAGAGGGCTGCTTTACAATATAATAGGGTGCCAGCCCTGGTCTAAAGTAGTGCACTATATAGGGAATAGGGCCCTGGTCTAAAGTAGTGCACTATATAGGGAATAGGGCCCTGGTCTAAAGTAGTGCACTATATAGGGAATAGGGTCCTGGTCTAAAGTAGTGCACTATATAGGAAATAGGGTCCTGGTCTAAAGTAGTGCACTATATAGGGAATAGGGTCCTGGTCTAAAGTAGTGCACTATATAGGAAATAGGGTCCTGGTCTAAAGTAGTGCACTATATAGGGAATAGGGCCCTGGTCTAAAGTAGTGCACTATATAGGGAATAGGGCCCTGGTCTAAAGTAGTGCACTATATAGGGAATAGGGTGCCAGCCCTGGTCTAAAGTAGTGCACTATATAGGAAATAGGGTGCCATTTGGGATGGACCTGTAACTGTAGTGGAATCTTGGCTGTGGTTGGAGACCAACCGTTAAACTCCAGTAACCTCAGAATGGCTCAAATAGAAAGGCTTGATTCCATATGTCTGGGACTACGCTCTCCCTTTTCTCTGGCGTGTGTGTGTGTGTGTGTGTGTGTGTGTGTGTTTGAGGCCACTCTCTCTTTTCTTTGGGGCTATTCTTCTTTCTTCTCTTCTTTTCTCCTCTACCTCTCCATTCCTTCACCATCTGTCCGCTCTCCTGTCAGTCCATCAGTTCCCCATCATACCAGACCACTAATAGCAGTAGCTTGTTCATACACACACACACACACACACACTACACATACACACACACACACATAGGGATGGATGGACTGACTCTGATTTTCTGTAATTGTTTTAATTCCTCTAACTACCCCATAGGGCCCTGGTCTAAAGTAGTGCACTATATAGGGAATAGGGTGCCATCCCTGGTCTAAAGTAGTGCACTATATAGGGAATAGGGTGCCATCCCTGGTCTAAAAGTAGTGCACTATATAGGGAATAGGGTGCCATCCCTGGTCTAAAAGTAGTGCACTATATAGGGAATAGGGTGCCAGTCCTGGTCTAAAGTAGTGCACTATATAGGGGATAGGGTGCCATCCCTGGTCTAAAAGTAGTGCACTATATAGGGAATAGGGTGCCAGCCCTGGTCTAAAAGTAGTGCACTAATTAGGACGTAAGGTGTCATTTGGAACGTAGCCTCTGAAAATAAATAGTAGTGTCCATTTAGGCCTTCTCATAATGGGGCTATTGTCTGCTAGGAGGAGAGAAGGGTGGAGGGTGGGAGGGGCGGGGGTTCAGAGGGAGGAGGGAACGGGGGATCCAACTGGAACACTCATGTCCAAATTATGCTCAGGTCTTTTCCGTTCACTCACTTGCTCTTTA
The DNA here is from genome assembly GCF_013265735.2 of Oncorhynchus mykiss. NCBI lineage: Eukaryota > Metazoa > Chordata > Actinopteri > Salmoniformes > Salmonidae > Oncorhynchus > Oncorhynchus mykiss. The sequence continues at coordinate 6,186,370 of NC_048573.1, read as the reverse complement.
ATTCCTCTTTTTTTTTTGTTGTTGTTGCTTGTCTTCATCAGTTCTGTCATCTCCTTGTCCTTCTCCTGGAAGGTATCCTCTCCTCCTCTCCTCAAATTTCATCTCTCTGTCATGCAGTGACTCTGTCTTTCTTTCATTCTATATTCATCTCTTCATTCTGGTTCTCTCTCTCTCTCTCGGTTCTCTCTCTCTCTCTCGGTTCTCTCTCTCTCTCTCTCGGTTCTCTCTCTCTCTCTCTCGGTTCTCTCTCTCTCTCTCGGTTCTCTCTCTCTCTCTCTCGGTTCTCTCTCTCGGTTCTCGCTCTCTCTCTCGGTTCTCTCTCTCTCTCTCGGTTCTCTCTCTCTCTCTCTCGGTTCTCTCTCTCTCTCTCGGTTCTCTCTCTCTCTCGGTTCTCGTTCTCTCGGTTCTCTCTCTCTCTCTCTCGGTTCTCTCTCTCGGTTCTCTCTCTCTCTCTCGGTTCTCTCTCTCTCTCTCTCTCTCTCTCGGTTCTCTCTCTCGGTTCTCTCTCTCTCTCTCGGTTCTCTCTCTCTCTCTCGGTTCTCTCTCTCTCTCTCTCGGTTCTCTCTCTCTCTCTCTCGGTTCTCTCTCTCTCTCTCTCGGTTCTCTCTCTCTCTCTCGGTTCTCTCTCTCTCTCTCGGTTCTCTCTCTCTCTCTGTTCTCTCTCTCGGTTCTCTCGGTTCTCTCTCTCGGTTCTCTCTCTCTCTCTCGGTTCTCTCTCTCTCTCTCGGTTCTCTCTCTCTCTCTCTCGGTTCTCTCTCTCTCGGTTCTCTCTCTCTCTCTCTCGGTTCTCTCTCTCGGTTCTCTCTCTCGGTTCTCTCTCTCTCTCTCTCTCGGTTCTCTCTCTCTCTCTCTCTCGGTTCTCTCTCTCTCTCTCGGTTCTCTCTCTCTCTCTCTCTCGGTTCTCTCTCTCTCTCTCTCTCGGTTCTCTCTCTCTCTCTCTCTCTCGGTTCTCTCTCTCTCTCTCTCTCTCGGTTCTCTCTCTCTCTCTCTCTCTCGGTTCTCTCTCTCTCTCTCTCTCTCGGTTCTCTCTCTCTCTCTCTCTCTCGGTTCTCTCTCTCTCTCTCTCTCTCGGTTCTCTCTCTCTCTCTCTCTCTCGGATCTCTCTCTCTCTCTCTCTCGGATCTCTCTCTCTCTCTCTCTCGGTTCTCTCTCTCTCTCTCTCGGTTCTCTCTCTCTCTCTCTCTCGGTTCTCTCTCTCTCTCTCTCTCTCTCTCTCTCGGTTCTCTCTCTCTCTCTCTCGGTTCTCTCTCTCTCTCTCGGTTCTCTCTCTCTCTCGGTTCTCGTTCTCTCGGTTCTCTCTCTCTCGGTTCTCTCTCTCGGTTCTCTCTCTCTCTCTCGGTTCTCTCTCTCTCTCTCTCGGTTCTCTCTCTCTCTCTCTCGGTTCTCTCTCTCTCTCTCGGTTCTCTCTCTCTCTCGGTTCTCGTTCTCTCGGTTCTCTCTCTCTCTCTCGGTTCTCTCTCTCGGTTCTCTCTCTCTCTCTCGGTTCTCTCTCTCTCTCTCTCTCTCGGTTCTCTCTCTCGGTTCTCTCTCTCTCTCTCGGTTCTCTCTCTCTCTCTCGGTTCTCTCTCTCTCTCGGTTCTCTCTCTCTCTCTCTCTCTCGGTTCTCTCTCTCTCTCTCTCGGTTCTCTCTCTCTCTCTCGGTTCTCTCTCTCTCTCTCGGTTCTCTCTCTCTCTCTCTCTCTCGGTTCTCTCTCTGTTCTCTCTCTCGGTTCTCTCTCTCTCTCTCGGTTCTCTCTCTCTCTCTCTCTCGGTTCTCTCTCTCTCTCTCGGTTCTCTCTCTCTCTCTCTCTCGGTTCTCTCTCTCTCTCTCGGTTCTCTCTCTCTCTCTCGGTTCTCTCTCTCTCTCTCGGTTCTCTCTCTCTCTCTCGGTTCTCTCTCTCTCTCTCTCTCGGTTCTCTCTCTCTCTCTCTCTCGGTTCTCTCTCTCTCTCTCTCTCGGTTCTCTCTCTCTCTCTCGGTTCTCTCTCTCTCTCTCTCTCTCGGTTCTCTCTCTCTCTCTCTCTCTCGGTTCTCTCTCTCTCTCTCTCTCTCGGTTCTCTCTCTCTCTCTCTCTCGGTTCTCTCTCTCTCTCTCTCTCGGTTCTCTCTCTCTCTCTCTCTCGGTTCTCTCTCTCTCTCTCGGTTCTCTCTCTCTCTCTCTCTCTCGGTTCTCTCTCTCTCTCTCTCTCTCGGTTCTCTCTCTCTCTCTCTCTCTCGGTTCTCTCTCTCTCTCTCTCTCGGTTCTCTCTCTCTCTCTCGGTTCTCTCTCTCTCGGTTCTCTCTCTCTCTCTCGGTTCTCTCTCTCTCTCTCGGTTCTCTCTCTCTCTCTCTCTCTCGGTTCTCTCTCTGTTCTCTCCTCTCTCTCGGTTCTCTCTGTTCTCTCACACTCTCTCGCTTCTCTCACACTCTCTCTCGGTTCTCTCTCTCGGTTCTCTCACACTCTCTCTCTCCGTTCTCTCTCTCTCTGTTTGTTATTTTTTCCTCTAAGTTCAGTAGGAGAAAGTTCAGTTCCACTGGTGAATTTTCAGACACACACACACACACACACACACACACATCAATGGGAACCGCATTTCTCTGTCTATGAAGTGGATCAAGATTTATGACCTGTATAAAGTTACCACACACATGGGTGATGAGTGTCTTGTCTCTCAAAGCTCCTTATTTGACAAATAATTCCCTGTCAGAAAGGACAGACAGGTGTCCCACTTTTACTCATTCCATCCTTATCCCCTTTACCATCATCCCCCGGCCCTTGTCTCCTCCCCCGGCCCTTGTCTCCTCCCCCGGCCCTTGTCTCCTCCCCCGGCCCTTGTCTCCTCCCCCCGGCCCTTGTCTCCTCCCCCCGGCCCTTGTCTCCTCCCCCCGGCCCTTGTCTCCTCCCCCGGCCCTTGTCTCCTCCCCCGGCCCTTGTCTCCTCCCCCGGCCCTTGTCTCCTCCCCCGGCCCTTGTCTCCTCCCCCGGCCCTTGTCTCCTCCCCCCGGCCCTTGTCTCCTCCCCCCGGCCCTTGTCTCCTCCCCCCGGCCCTTGTCTCCTCCCCCCGGCCCTTGTCTCCTCCCCCCGGCCCTAGTCTCCTTCCCCGGCCCTAGTCTCCTTCCCCGGCCCTAGTCTCCTTCCCCGGCCCTAGTCTCCTTCCCCGGCCCTAGTCTCCTCCCCCTGCCCTTGTCTCCTCATCAGTAACCAGCTAGGAGACTCTAGTTCTCGGTTCTCCAACAACATATAGCACCCTGCTCACTAGCTAGCCATTTCACATCACATCGTTACGCCAGCCTAATCTCGGGAGTTGATAGGCTTGAAGTCGTAAACAGCAGAGCTGCTGGCAAAATGCAGGAAAGTGCTGTTTGAATGAATGCCTACCATCGCTCAGTCAGACTGCTCTATCAAATCATAGACTTAGTTATAACATGATAACACACAGAAATACGAGCCTTAGGTCATTTATATGGTCGAATCCGGAAACTATCATTTTGAAAACAAAACGTTTATTCTTTCAGTGCTTCTACACCTGCATTGCTTGCTGTTTGGGGTTTCAGGCTGGGTTTCTGTACAGCACTTTGAGATATCAGCTGATGTACGAAGGGCTATATAAATACATTTGATTTTGATTTGATTTGAAATACGGAGCCGTTCTGTATTTTATCTAGCGGGTGGCATCCCTAAGTCTAAATATTCCTGTTACATTGCACAACCTTCAATGTTGTGTCATAATTATGTACAATTCTGGCAAATTAGTTCGCAACGAGCCAGGCGGCCCAAACTGTTGCATATACCCTGACTCTGCGTGCAATGAACGCAAGAGAAATGACACAATTTCCCCTGGTTAATATTGTCCGCTAACCTGGATTTCTTTTAGCTAAATATGCAGGTTTAAAAATATATACTTCTGTGTATTGATTTTAAGAAAGGCCTTGATGTTTATGGTTAGGTACGTTGGAGCAACGACAGTCCTTTTTCGCGAATGCGCACCGCATCGATTATATAAAATGCAGGACACGCTAGATAAACTAGTAATATCATCAACCATGTGTAGTTAACTAGTGATTATGAATGAATGATTGATTGTTTTTTATATGATAAGTTTGATTCTAGCTAGCAACTTACCTTGGCTTCTCACTGCATTCGCGTAACAGGCGGGCTCCTCGTGAGGCAGGTGGTTCGAGCGCTGGACTAGTTCACCGTAAGGTTGCAAGATTGCTGACAAGGTGAAAATCTGTCGTTCTGCCCCTGAACGAGGCAGTTAACCCACCGTTCCTTCTTAGGCCGTCATTGTAAATAAGAATTTGTTCTTTAACTGACTTGCCGAGTTAAATAAAGGTACAAAAAATAATATATATATATATATATATATATATACACACACACACTAATCGGTGTCAGAGGAAGGCCCAAAAAATTGTCAAAGAATAAAGATTCAATAAATGTGTAACAAACAAAAAAAACGGTATAATCGGCGTCCAAAATTACAGATTTTCCGATTGTTATGAAAACTTGAAATCGGCCCAAATGAATCGGCCATTCCGATTTAATCGGTCGACCTCTAATCAGAAACCAGCTAGGGGGACTCTAGTTCTCATCATTAAGTATCTGACCACAGAAGGGTTAGTGGTCCGCCGTTTGACCTGCAGCTGGCGCTTGTCGAACGTTCTCTGACGCACATCCACACACTCGAGGTTAGGTTGAAGTGCAACGCCGAACTCGGTCCTTCTAGGAAACAAAGAGGAACCAAACAAAAGGTTCCTACCTATTTAACCACTTGACAGGGCTTAATGACTTGGTTCTGTGCGAGCGAGGGCGACTGAGAGAGAGAGATAAAGAGACGGAGTCTACCCCTCTTAACCATGGGAACACCCTTGTGGACACTCACAGTCAATTGAAGTTACTTTAATTAGCAAACTTCTAACGTTGACAAAAAAGCCTTGACGTGGACCGTGACGTGGGCTACGACATAGGAGCTTCTTAAACGAAGAGTGAGCGCATTCTTCCTCTGTTTAGCTGTACATTTCTCCAACCTATTCAGGGCTTTCTACCCGTCTCTGTTCCTTCTCTAAGGATCAGCTGAACCTTGGTCTGTATAAAGAGAACTATTGGAATTGAAGAGGGGGTGGGGGGGGGGGGGGGGGGGGGGGTAAAGAGAAGGGAAGGGAATTGGGATTGGGAAGAGTGTAGGATGGTGCTTTGTTTTGAGGAGAAATGGAATAGAGGATGATGGGTGATGCAATCTGTCAACTGTTTTGTCTCTTGAAGATTGTTGTGTGTGTGTGTTTCATGTACGTGTGTGTGTGTGTGTTTACCAGGCCCAGGTCCAGCGCTCTCTGGACAGCGCTGTGTCACTCCAACAGAGAGCTGCGGTTGGTCGACGGCTGAGGAAGGAGGCAGGACTAGGGGCGGGGACTGACATTGACGGACAGGGCAGCAGCCCAATGTCTGAACAAGACTCTGGAGTACTGGATGTAGAGGATGAGGAGGATGAAGATGAGGTACTTGTTTGGGGTTTGTTTGTGTGCGTGTCTCTGGGGGGGGAGTGGGGGATTGTTTGTGTGCCTTAGTGTGTGTGTGTGTGTTTTTTTTCAGGGGAAAACCCATTGAGACCAGGATCTCATTCAGAAGGGTGCCCTGATTACAGTAGCACGACAATAAAATACAATGTGAAACGGTGATCAATACGATATGAAACGGTGATCGATATGAAACGGTGATCGATATGAAACGGTGATCGATATGAAACGGTGATCGATATGAATCAAAACGGTGATCGATACGATATCAAAACCTTGGTCTACTTGGTGACCCCTCCAACATTGTCTCTCATGCCCTTCACTTCTCCATCTGCTCCCTCCTTTGAAGCTTCTGTTAGCCCCTTGAGAACCCCCCCCCCCCCCTTTCCTGTGCCAGGACTGAGACAATGTGCCAGGACTGAGGGCATTCTCCTGTTTGGCAGCAGTAATCGTACAACTCCACTTCACCCCTTGAGAAATATGCACCAAACAACTTCGTTAAGTGTATTAAAAGATCTCCTCGGCAACAACATCAAGATTAATGGTAGATTTCTGTAGTTATTTTAGATTAATTAGGACAATTTTGAGGTGTATACTGGCTACGGCGTCACGGAAGAGGGCGAGGGGAGAGGGCGAGGGGAGAGGGCGATGGTTGGGCCGAGACCAGGGGGAGAGGTTGAGGGGCGGGCCGAGACCAGGGGGGAGAGGTTGACGGGCGGGCCGAGACCAGGGGGGAGAGGTTGAGGGGCGGGCCGAGACCAGGGGGAGAGGTTGAGGGGCGGGCCGAGACCAGGGGGAGAGGTTGAGGGGCGGGCCGAGACAAGGGGAATCAAATCTAATTTTATTTGTCAATACGCCAAATACAATAGCGTGTGCATTGATTTATTAAGCTAGTTTTGGCTGATTTTCATGGGGCTACAGATGACAAACAATCTGTTCCCTTCCATTTCCGGCTGTGCTGATAGACTGTTGATCCGCGAGACACATTTTGACAGAAGTACAGATAGTATCAAACATTCTAGTACCCAAACCGTTTTTCATGTTCTAGGTATTGAAAAAGCTGTTCGTTATATAAACACACTATGTATAAACTCCCAGTCATGTATTGGGTATGTATTAGGACCATGTCTCAGGACTACCTGACATGAGGACTCCTTGCTGTCCCCAGTCCACCTGGCCGTGCTGCTGCTCCAGTTTCAACTGTTCTGCCTTATTATTATTATTATTGACCATGCTGGTCATTTATGAACATTTGAACATCTTGCTTACATTGCTTGCTGTTTGGGGGGGTTTTAGGCTGGGTTTCTGTACAGCACTTTGAGATATCAGCTGATGTACGAAGGGCTATATAAATACATTTAAATATAAATAAATTTGATTTGATTTCAACACCAGTGTTTCACCATCACTGTGTCTTATTCGGGGTGATGTCATGAATGCTTGAACCTGGTTCTTTAGACACAACAGTGCAATTTTAGTGCAACCAATGACAATGAGGGGTGTGTCATAATTATTACGTTGATTTAGAATGAATTGAGTGATACTATTAAGACAATAGTTTGTCATATTGAATATATTAGGCTACTGTTAGCATTCGCATTAGTTTTCAGCATATTGAATATAGTAGGTTATGGTTAGCATTAGTTTACAGCATATTGAATATAGTAGGTTATGGTTAGCATTTGCATTAGTTTACATATTGAATATAGTAGGCTATTGTTAGCATTAGCGTTAGTTTACATCCTATTGAATATAGTAGGCTATTGTTAGCATTAGCATTAGTTTACATATTGAATATAGTAGGCTATTGTTAGCATTAGCGTTAGTTTACATCCTATTGAATATAGTAGGCTATTGTTAGCATTAGCATTAGTTTACATATTGAATATAGTAGGCTATTGTTAGCATTAGCGTTAGTTTACATCCTATTGAATATAGTAGGCTATTGTTAGCATTAGCATTAGCTAACATCCTATTGAATATAGTAGGCTGGTTAGCATTAGTTTACATCATGTTGAACATAGTTGGATGTTATGATTAGGATTAGCATAATAGTTGATGTTAATCTTGTTTTCATTTAATTTCCAGAAGACACTGTGATGCCAAAACTTTTATTTTATTTTTTTACCGGGAGTTTTATACATTGTGTCTATTCTTTGTTCTTGTAGCTTACAATATTCACTGTTAGTCAGCACCTCTACACTAAAACATTTTATCTGGGTGTGTTGCCAGTTCATGCTTTTTATTGGACTAGTATTGAAAAGTACAAATGTTTTGGTTAACCGTACAGCCCTCTACGTAGTGTACAGATGGGGCTAGTGAAGCTAGTCTGGGTAACCATTCATTAAGATTAATGGTTACCCATTATGGTTTGGGGGGGGGTAGAAGCCGGCTCGGAACCTGTTGGTCCGAGCCGGAAAGAGATGGCAGAGGTAGGCAGAAAACCTCTTCCCGTGCCAGGCTGAGAAGTTGGCCTAGGGTAAGGCAGGAAGAGTACATCAAGTTTGAGACCGAGGGAGAACAAAAGGGTAAGGGCTCAGTCAAGGCTAGGGAAAGAGACTACGGAGGGAGGGAGAACAAAAGGGTAAGGGCTTAGTCAAGGCTAGGGAAAGAGAATGCGGAGGGAGGGAGAGGATAGAAGGGCAGGGTGGCACCTCTTCTGTGATCTCCTTCCAGTCCCAGGCCGCCCTTTTTTGACAACCTTTCAAACAAAGGCATGACCCGAGTCACTACCTTCTGCCCCTGTGTTGCCCTGTTCTTAACCCCCTGTTCTTAACCCCTGTGTTGCCCTGTTCTTAACCCCCTGTTCTTAACCTCCTGTTCTTAACCCCTGTGTTGCCCTGTTCTTAACCCCCTGTTCTTAACCTCCTGTTCTTAACCCCTGTGTTGCCCTGTTCTTAACCCCCTGTTCTTAACCTCCTGTTCTTAACCCCTGTGTTGCCCTGTTCTTAACCCCCTGTTCTTAACCTCCTGTTCTTAACCCCTGTGTTGCCCTGTTCTTAACCCCCTGTTCTTAACCTCCTGTTCTTAACCCCTGTGTTGCCCTATTCTTAACCCCCTGTTCTTAACCTCCTGTTCTTAACCCCTGTGTTGCCCTGTTCTTAACCCCCTGTTCTTAACCTCCTGTTCTTAACCCCTGTGTTGCCCTGTTCTTAACCCCCTGTTCTTAACCTCCTGTTCTTAACCCCTGTGTTGCCCTGTTCTTAACCCCCTGTTCTTAACCTCCTGTTCTTAACCCCTGTGTTGCCCTGTTCTTAACCCCCTGTTCTTAACCTCCTGTTCTTAACCCCTGTGTTGCCCTGTTCTTAACCCCCTGTTCTTAACCTCCTGTTCTTAACCCCTGTGTTGCCCTGTTCTTAACCCCCTGTTCTTAACCTCCTGTTCTTAACCCCTGTGTTGCCCTGTTCTTAACCCCCTGTGTCGCCCTGTTCTTAACCTCCTGTGTTGCCCTGTTCTTAACCCCCTGTCGCCCTGTTCTTATCCCCCTGTGTTGCCCTGTTCTTAACCCCCTGTTGCCCTGTTCTTAACCCCCTGTGTTGCCCTGTTCTTAACCCCCTGTGTCGCCCTGTTCTTAACCCCCTGTTGCCCTGTTCTTAACCCCCTGTGTCGCCCTGTTCTTAACCCCCTGTTGCCCTGTTCTTAACCCCCCGTGTCGCCCTGTTCTTAACCCCCCGTGTCGCCCTGTTCTTAACCCCCTGTGTCGCCCTGTTCTTAACCCCCTGTGTCGCCTTGTTCTTAACCCCCTGTGTCGCCCCGTTCTTAACCCCCTGTGTCGCCCCGTTCTTAACCCCCTGTGTCGCCCCGTTCTTAACCCCCTGTGTCGCCCCGTTCTTAACCCCGTGTCGCCCCGTTCTTAACCCCCTGTGTAGCCCCGTTCTTAACCCCCTGTGTCGCCCTGTTCTTAACCTCCTGTTCTTAACCCCCTGTGTCGCCCTGTTCTTAACCCCCTGTGTCGCCCTGTTCTTAACCCCCCTGTTTCGCCCTGTTCTTAACCCCACTGTGTCGCCCTGTTCTTAACCCCCTGTGTCGCCCTGTTCTTAACCTCCTGTTCTTAACCCCCTGTGTCGCCCTGTTCTTAACCCCCTGTGTCACCCTGTTCTTAACCTCCTGTTCTTAACCCCCTGTGTCGCCCTGTTCTTAACCCCCTGTGTCGCCCTGTTCTTAACCTCCTGTTCTTAACCCCCTGTGTCGCCCTGTTCTTAACCCCCTGTGTCGCCCTGTTCTTAACCCCCCTGTGTCGCCCTGTTCTTAACCCCCTGTGTCGCCCTGTTCTTAACCCCCTGTGTCGCCTTGTTCTTAACCCCCTGTGTCGCCCCGTTCTTAACCCCCTGTGTCGCCCCGTTCTTAACCCCCTGTGTCGCCCCGTTCTTAACCCCCTGTGTCGCCCGTTCTTAACCCCCTGTGTCGCCCCGTTCTTAACCCCCTGTGTCGCCCCGTTCTTAACCCCCTGTGTCGCCCCGTTCTTAACCCCGTGTGTCGCCCTGTTCTTAACCTCCTGTTCTTAACCCCCTGTGTCGCCCTGTTCTTAACCCCCTGTGTCGCCCTGTTCTTAACCCCCTGTGTCGCCCTGTTCTTAACCCCCTGTGTCGCCCTGTTCTTAACCTCCTGTTCTTAACCCCCTGTGTCGCCCTGTTCTTAACCTCCTGTTCTTAACCCCCTGTGTCGCCCTGTTCTTAACCCCCTGTGTCGCCCTGTTCTTAACCTCCTGTTCTTAACCCCCTGTGTCGCCCTGTTCTTAACCCCCTGTGTCGCCCTGTTCTTAACCCCCCTGTTTCGCCCTGTTCTTAACCCCCTGTGTCGCCCTGTTCTTAACCCCCTGTGTCGCCCTGTTCTTAACCCCCTGTGTCGCCCTGTTCTTAACCCCCTGTGTCGCCCTGTTCTTAACTCCCTGTTATTTCCTCGTACTCCCCACCAACCTCTGCCCTAGCCTTGACTGACCATTGACCCTTTCCCTGGGGTTGTTATATGACTCCAACCCCCCCCCCCCCCCACCCCCCCAAAAAGCATTCCACTGTGTTTTTCTTATTGTGTGTTTTTCCCCTCCTGTCCCAAGGCGGTGCTGTTCAAAGCTGGCGGTGTTTCTAGGTCAGTACATGAAAGCCTGGTATTGTCTTCCAACTTGCTTTTTAACAGCTAAGGGACGGTATTCCACAGAGCTATAGGCAGGATGGGGTCTGTCTGTCTATGCTGATTGTCCAGAAACATCAGCTGTCTTAAACAAAAGCGGCCCCAATGCCACCAGTGTAGTGACCCGGCCAACCCTTCTACCCGCTAGAGAGGGTCAAATGGTCAAGTTGTATTGACTTGCTGTATTTGACCTCCAAAATCAAACTTCATTTTGTCACGTGCGCTGAATAAGTGTAGATTTACCGTGAAATTCTTTACTCACCGAGTCAGTGTGGAGGCTATATACAGGGTATTACGGTACAGAGTCAATGTGGAGGCTATATACAGGGTATTACGGTACAGAGTGAATGTGGAGACTAAATACAGGGTGTTACGGTACAGAGTCAATGTGGAGGCTATATACAGGGTGTTACGGTACAGAGTCAATGTGGAGGCTATATACAGGGTGTTACGGTACAGAGTCAATGTGGAGGCTATATACAGGGGGTACCGGAACAGAGTCAGTGTGGAGGCTATATACAGGGGGTACCAGTACAGAGTCAATGTGGAGGCTATATACAGGGGGTACCAGTACAGAGTCAATGTGGAGGCTATATACAGGGGGTACCGGTACAGAGTCAATGTGGAGACTATATACAGGGTGTTACGGTACAGAGTCAATGTGGAGACTATATACAGAGGGTACCGGTACAGAGTCAATGAGGAGGCTATATACAGGGGGTACCGGTACAGAGTCAATGTGGAGGCTATATACAGGGGGTACAGAGGCAATGTGGAGGCTATATACAGGGTGTTACGGTACAGAGTCAGCGTGGAGGCTACATACAGGGGGTGCCGAGTCAGCGTGGAGGCTACATACAAGGGGTGCCGAGTCAGCGTGGAGGCTACATACAGGGGGTGCCGAGTCAGCGTACAGGTTAGGTAATTTGTACATGTAGGTGGGGGTGAAGTGACTGCATAGATAATAAACAACGAGTAGCAGAAGTGTACGAAAGGTGGTGGTGGGGGGGGGGGTCAATGTAAATTGTCCGGTGGCCATTTTTATTAATTGTTAAGCTGACTGGAGTCACCCCAAGGAACTTAACTCTCGACCCGCTCCACTTCAGCCCCTTCGCGGTTAATGGGGGCCTGTTTGGCCCTCCTTTTCCTGTAGTCCACGATCAGCTCCTTTTTCTTGATCACGTTGAAGGAGAGGTTGTTGTCCTTGCACCACATGGACAGGTCTCTGACCTCCTCCCTATAGGCCGTCTCATCGTTGTCAGTGATCAGGCCTATCACTGTTGTGTCCTCAGCAAACTTAATGATGGTTTTGGAGTCATTTTTGGCCACGCAGTCGTGGGTGAACAGGGAATACAGGAGGGGAGTAAGTACACACCCATGAGGGACCCCGGTGTTAAGGATCAGCAGATGTGTTGTTGCCTACCCTCACCATCTGGGGGCGTCCCGTCAGGAAGTCCAGGATCCAGTTGAAGAGTGGGGTGTTTAGTCCCAGAGTTCTTAGTCCCCACAAAGCTCACCACTAAGCTATGTTGAACGCTGATTCTCACATATGTGTTCCTTTTGTCCAGTTGAGAAAGGGCGCTGTAGAGTGCGCTTGAGACTGCGTCATCTGTGGATCTGTTGGGGCGGTATGCGAATTGGAGTGGGTCTCGGGTGTCCCGGGGGATGCTGTTGATGTGAGCCATGACCAGCCTTTCAAAGCACTCCATGGCTACCAACGTGAGTGACACGAGGCGGTAATCATTTAGGCAGGTTACCTTTGCTTCCTTGGGCACAGGGACTATGGTGGTCTGCTTAAAACATGTAGACCGCTAAGACCGCTCTCAACCAACTCTATAAGGCCGTAAGCAAAGAAGAAAATGCTCACCCAGAAGTGGCGCTCCTAGTGGCCGGGGACTTTAATGCAGGCTAACTTAAATCAGTTAAACCAAATTTTTTCAAGCATGTCACATGTGCAACCAGATAAGGAAAATAATCCTAGACCACCTTTACTCCACACAAAGCTCTCCCTCGCCCTCCATTTGGCAAATCTGACCATAAATCTATCCTCCAGATTCCTGCTTACAAGCGAAAACTAAAGCAGGAAGCACCAGTGACTCGCTCAATACGGAAGTGGTCAGATGACGCAGATGCTAAACTACAAGACTGTTTTGCTAGCACAGACTGGACTATGTTCCAGGATTCATCCAATGGCATTGAGGAGTACACCACCTCAGTCATCGGCTTCATCAATGAGTGCATCGACGCCGCCGTCCCCACAGTGACCGTACGTACATATCCCAACCAGAAAACTACAGGTAACATCTTCATCGAGCTAGACTAGAGAATTCAAGGAGCGGAAGACTAATCCGGACACTTGTATATGCCCTCAGACGAACCATCAAACAAGCAAAGCATCAATACAGGACTAAGATTGAATCCTACTACACCAGCTCTGATGCTTGTCGGATGTGGCAGGGCTTGAAAACTACGCAGTCGTGGAGGGCGAGGGAGAGCTTTGTGTGGAGTAAAGGTGGTCTAGGATTATTTTCCTTATCTGGTTGCACATGTGACATGCTTGAAAAAAATTGGTTTAACTGATTTAAGTTGCCTGCATTAAAGTCCCCGGCCACTAGGAGCGCCGCTTCATTTTCTTCTTTGCTTACGGCCTTATAGAGTTGGTTGAGAGCGGTCTTAGTGACAGCTTCGCTTTGTGGTGGTAAATAGACGGCTAACTATAATACAGATGGGAACTCTCTTGGTAGATAGTGTGGTCTACAGCTTATCATAAGGTACTCTACCACAGGCGAGCAGTACCTCAAGACTTCTTTAATGTTAGATGTTGACTTGCTCAAGTTGCATTGACTTGCTGTATTTTTCCTACTACCTCCCCTCCCCTGACTGACAGACATAGGTCTAGTCTCCTTTTCTCTCCTTCCACTCCTCCTCGCTGTCTGCATCCCTCTTTCCAACCCTGTTTCTCATTCTCCCCAGATCTCTCTCTATAACATTTCCTCCCTCCATCCCTCCATTATTGTGTTCAGACCCATTTCTTCACTTCCTGTCTTCTATATCCCTCTGTCTATCCCTCGTTCCAACCCTGTTTCTCATCCTTCCCATATCTTTCTAGAACATTCCCTCCCTCAATCCCTTCCTCTATCATCCTTCCATCCCAAACTCACCAGAGAAGGTATACATTTTGTTCTCTGAAGTTTTCTCATGTTCTTGGCTCTAAAAATGCTCCTTGGTGTCCCAAATTGCACCCTATTCCTCATATGTGACTCACCACCTGGATTCGGTTTTATGTAGCAACATTTGAAATTGTGTTTACATTAGATAAACCATATGGTAGCTGAGTCTCTACTTTTATCATACACTGCATTTGAGGAACAATGGGAAAGAGATTCTGCTTTGAAAGTTGATGAACTTGTCATCCAACTTTTGAGAAAATTGCCTTTTGAATGTTTTGGTATCTAGTGAAGAGGTCTTCTTTGTCTAAACTCATTCAGCATCGTTCACACCCTCACCCTAATCTTTAGTTTACTGACACCGGCCATAATTAACGGGTGTTGGACACGCATCAAACGGGTGTTGGACACGCGTCAAACGCGTCACGTAACGTTAGCTAACGAGCCAGCCAGCCAACGTTAGCTAGTTAAACAATAAACAGTGCCAACAATGCCACAGTGCTGGGAGCTAACCAACCATGTCCAATGTTAGCTAGCCAACATTAGGCTCTTAACTAGAAAAGCAAACGGCTCTGGGAAACAAATAATAACATCAGCTAGGGAGCCTGCCAGCTAGCTAGCGTTAGCTAGGTAGTTAACAGTTCGCTTTTAGCTTGAAATGAGAACACTTTCTGTCAAAATGTGAAAATGTAGCTAGCTAGCTGACGCTAGACTATCTAGCTGTATACAGCATCGCGCATTGACGCGTCTCCCTGTCAGGAATGCCATGCCACATTTGCCCCTCGTTTTGAAGATGTAACTCGGGGAGACAGGTGTTTTCTGTAGCTATCATACTTTAATTCCACTGATTTCAAAATGTGATTCCCCCCCCCCCCCCCCCCCCCCCCCCCCCCCTCCCAGAAAGTGGAGAGCAACACTTATGCAGCTCCACTACAAAATACATTTAATAAAAAGCTGAGTTTGATTGGATTACCAACACAGACTGACGAGCTTCTAAGCTTCAATCCATACTCCTCTCTCGGGAATGTCCAGCCCACTCATTATCTCAGCCAATCATGGCTAGTGGGAAGGTTGCTCTTCTTTTTCAACAACGCTCGTCATTTTAACCATTTTAATCGGATTTTCAGATCTAAGGTACACAAAAGTTCACAGCAAAGCCACAACACAATACATTATTTGCACTATAACGGTGACAAAAGGTGCCCACAACCTGTTAGGGCCTACATAAAGCTGTCCCAACAGCAGAGTCCCAACAGCAGTCCCACCACCTTACCACTGCTACACCTGGCTATCAGCAGAGTCCCAACATCTTACCACTGCTACACCTGGCTATCAGCAGAGTCCCAACATCTTACCACTGCTACACCTGACTATCAGCAGAGTCCCAACACCTTACCACTGCTACACCTGGCTATCAGCAGAGTCCCAACATCTTACCACTGCTACACCTGGCTATCAGCAGAGTCCCAACACCTTACCACTGCTACACCTGGATATCAGCAGAGTCCCAACACCTTACCACTGCTACACCTGGATATCAGCAGAGTCCCAACATCTTACCACTGCTACACCTGGCTATCAGCAGAGACCTTACCACTGCTACACCTGGCTATCAGCAGAGTCCCAACACCTTACCACTGCTACACCTGACTATCAGCAGAGTCCCAACACCTTACCACTGATACACCTGACTATCAGCAGAGTCCCAACACCTTACCACTGCTACACCTGGCTATCAGCAGAGTCCCAACACCTTACCACTGCTACACCTGGCAATCAGCAGAGTCCCAACACCTTACCACTGCTACACCTGGCTATCAGCAGAGTCCCAACACCTTACCACTGTTACACCTGGCTATCAGCAGAGTCCCAACACCTTACCACTGCTACACCTGGCTATCAGCAGAGACCTTACCACTGCTACACCTGTCTATCAGCAGAGTCCCAACACCTTACCACTGCTACACCTGGATATCAGCAGAGTCCCAACACCTGACCACTGCTACACCTGGCTATCAGCAGAGTCCCAACACCTTACCACTGCTACACCTGGCTATCAGCAGAGACCTTACCACTGCTACACCTGTCTATCAGCAGAGACCTTACCACTGCTACACCTGGATATCAGCAGAGTCCCAACACCTTACCACTGCTACACCTGGCTATCAGCAGAGACCTTACCACTGCTACACCTGTCTATCAGCAGTCCCAACACCTTACCACTGCTACACCTGGCTATCAGCAGAGTCCCAACATCTTACCACTGCTACACCTGACTATCAGCAGAGTCCCAACACCTTACCACTGCTACACCTGGCTATCAGCAGAGTCCCAACATATTACCACTGCTACACCTGGCTATCAGCAGAGTCCCAACACCTGACCACTGCTACACCTGGATATCAGCAGAGTCCCAACATCTTACCACTGCTACACCTGACTATCAGCAGAGTCCCAACACCTTACCACTGCTACACCTGGCTATCAGCAGAGACCTTACCACTGCTACACCTGGCTATCAGCAGAGTCCCAACATCTTACCACTGCTACACCTGACTATCAGCAGAGACCCAACACCTTACCACTGCTACACCTGGCTATCAGCAGAGTCCCGACACCTTACCACTGCTACACCTGGCTATCAGCAGAGTCCCAACACCTTACCACTGCTACACCTGGCTATCAGCAGAGTCCCAACACCTTACCACTGCTACACCTGACTATCAGCAGAGTCCCAACACCTTACCACTGATACACCTGACTATCAGCAGAGTCCCAACACCTTACCACTGCTACACCTGGCTATCAGCAGAGTCCCAACACCTTACCACTGCTACACCTGGCAATCAGCAGAGTCCCAACACCTTACCACTGCTACACCTGGATATCAGCAGAGTCCCAACACCTTACCACTGTTACACCTGGCTATCAGCAGAGTCCCAACACCTTACCACTGCTACACCTGGCTATCAGCAGAGTCCCAACAGCTTACCACTGCTACACCTGGCTATCAGAAGAGACCTTACCACTGCTACACCTGTCTATCAGCAGAGTCCCAAGACCTTACCACTGCTACACCTGGATATCAGCAGAGTCCCAACACCTGACCACTGCTACACCTGGCTATCAGCAGAGTCCCAACACCTTACCACTGCTACACCTGGCTATCAGCAGAGTCCCGACACCTTACCACTGCTACACCTGGCTATCAGCAGAGTCCCAACACCTTACCACTGCTACACCTGGCTATCAGCAGAGTCCCAACACCTTACCACTGCTACACCTGGCTATCAGCAGAGACCTTACCACTGCTACACCTGTCTATCAGCAGAGACCTTACCACTGCTACACCTGGATATCAGCAGAGTCCCAACACCTTACCACTGCTACACCTGGCTATCAGCAGAGACCTTACCACTGCTACACCTGTCTATCAGCAGAGTCCCAACACCTTACCACTGCTACACCTGGCTATCAGCAGAGTCCCAACATCTTACCACTGCTACACCTGACTATCAGCAGAGTCCCAACACCTTACCACTGCTACACCTGGCTATCAGCAGAGTCCCAACATATTACCACTGCTACACCTGGCTATCAGCAGAGTCCCAACACCTGACCACTGCTACACCTGGCTATCAGCAGAGTCCCAACACCTTACCACTGCTACACCTGACTATCAGCAGAGTCCCAACACCTTACCACTGCTACACCTGACTATCAGCAGAGTCCCAACACCTTACCACTGCTACACCTGGCTATCAGCAGAGACCTTACCACTGCTACACCTGGCTATCAGCAGAGTCCCAACATCTTACCACTGCTACACCTGACTATCAGCAGAGTCCCAACACCTTACCACTGCTACACCTGGCTATCAGCAGAGTCCCAACACCTTACCACTGCTACACCTGGCTATCAGCAGAGTCCCAACACCTTACCACTGCTATACCTGACTATCAGCAGAGTCCCAACACCTTACCACTGCTATACCTGGATATCAGCAGAACCTTGTCTGGCAGGGAAACAGTTCATTCAGCCTCATTTACTGTCTTTTTAGAAATACTAGCTGATATGGCTGACTTGCTTAAACAAATGTGGTTTCTACTGACAACTGAGATGTACAAACTATGGCATAAGGGGACGACAAGCGCATAAGAGGCTATCCATAATTTAGATTAAGACATTAATTAGCGAGCTAGGACGGACGCAGTCAATATAACTATTTGTTCAGCACTTTTGAAATGTACAGTGACAGAATTCAGAACATGGGCCGTTCCTACAGTATTCTCCCTGTACACCAAGTCAGAACCGTAAGATAAATAAAGGGGGCATATAAGGAGACAGTTAAAGCTCTTACAATATTAGATTACATTTCTCTAAAATAGGTTATAGGCTACATGTGCACCACCAAGTCAGAACAGTAGGTGAAATTAAGAGGTGAAAATAGACTAAATTATTAGGGTGAGGCACAGCTTACAACACAACATACACTTAGTATTACTTTCTTAGCTACAGTATACATATCTCCCTGGCATATTACATCATTTATGCAGCTACATACAAGAAATTTCTGGACTCACCTTGTGTTGTCACTTGAACAGGAAGTGGCTCGGCGGTCCTTTTGTGGGCAAATTTTGTCATCGAAGAAAGACAGAGGCCAGATTTACAATTCTGAGTTGGATGACCGTTCACAATGTATTTTCTCAGTCTGAGCTCGTTCATTCCCGACTTCCCAGTTACAATGTTTGCAGTTAGCCACTGCCACCCATTCCTTCCAAACCACTCATTGTTGAATTTGAGATTTTCATGTTTGTCCAATGTAATGTTTGTCCAATGATCAATACGTTTTATCTATAATTTCTCTTCATTATTTATCATCATATGAATAAGGATTAATAATGATTTGCCAGTAGATTGTCGACTTGATTCATGATGACGACTGCTAGCTAAGATTTTCAAAGTATGATGTTGACATGATCGGTCCAATCAAATATAATGTGATTTGACATTATTTTCTCTGTCGTCGTCAATGACCTTGAGCCTTCTTGGCAGCGCCCAGGGGGCTTGAATTCTTTAGCTCTACCCTTAGACTTGGTGGTGACGTAGTGTCCCCATGAGTGACAGAACACTGAGCCAATCACGGCGCAACGCTCCATATTTTCTGCTGGCTAGCCCCGCCACCACAGAAAGCACTGAGTTGGGCTGAAACACCTGGGAGCCTTCCTCAAATGTTTGTATGCGGCTTTATTAATTAATGATATATATATATATTTTTTTACATTGTTTACAAACTGATATGTGACTCGAAAACAGGGAAGCCCCCCCATATCTTTTTATTAAAAAATAAATAATAATTTGGCAAAAATTGTGAGGCTCAAAACAGGTGGGGCTGTGCACTGAATGACGGGTCATTGAAGTGTTCTCATTAGAGACGAGAGAGATGGGAGAGAAAGAGAGACTGGGGAGGGAGAGAGACTGGGGAGGGAGAGAGACTGGGGAGGGAGAGAGACTGGGGAGGGAGAGAGACTGGGGGAGGGAGTGGGGAAGAGAGGGAGAGAGTAGCTCTTGGAAGGCCAACAAGCGCGTTGTTGTCTGTTCTCTCGAGGGTACTTCAAGGTTTTGGTGGAACAAAACGTTACCCTCGGAACTATTTCTCATCATTTGTTGTTAATCTACGTTTGGTAGATTAGATTTTATTGATCATTGAGTGCCTTCAGAAAGGATTCACACTCTGTAAGGTCCCTCATTGGAACAGCGAATTTAAAACACAGATTCAACCACAAAAACCAGGGAGGTTTTTCCAATACCTCGGGAAAGAAGCCTTGAGAGATTATTAGTAATAAAAGGCAGACATTGAATATCCCTTTGAGCAAGGTGAAGTTATTAACTACACTTTGGATGGTGTGTCAATACACCCAGTCACTACAAAGACACAGGCGTCCTTCCTAACTCGGTTCAATATAAGGTTAAATGTCTGTGATTTTATAGAAAACTGAGGATAGATCAACATTGTCGTTACTCCACAATACTAACAGAATACATGTTTTGTTGTTGCAATAAGACAAAGTAAAACTGTAAAGAATAAATGTCCTGAATCCAATACAACCCATCACCGAGTATCACTCGTCATAATATTTATTTATTTTTTAACCCCTTTTTCTCCCCAATTTCGTGGTATCCAATTGTTTTTAGTAGCTACTATCTTGTCTCATCGCTACAACTCCCGTACGGGCTCGCGAGAGACGAAGGTTGAAAGTCATGCGTCCTCCGATACACAACCCAACCAAGCAGCACTGCTTCTTAACACAGCGCGCATCCAACCCGGAAGCCAGCCGCACCAATGTGTCGGAGGAAACACCGTGCACCTGGCAACAGCGCCCTTAATCACTGCGCCACCCGGGAGGCACTCATCATATTTTCAAGTGTGGTGGTAGCTGCATCATGTTTTGGGTATGCTTGTCATCGGCACGGACTAGGGAGGACTAATCGAGCTAAGCAACAGAATAAATCCTAGAGGATAACCTGGTTGTCTGCTTTCCACCAGACACTGGGAGACATTCACATTTCAGCCTGACAAATAACCTAAAACACAAGACCAAATATACACGAGTTGCTTACCAAGATGACACGGAATGTTCCTGAGTAGGGTAGTTACCATAACCCCACCGCCACCACGGGGCACTCTGTTCACAATGTTGACATCAGCAAACTGCTCGCCCACACAACGCCATACAGGTACCAGGGGCCCAGGAGTTGGTCGACTTCTCTCCAGTGTACCGGTGCCTCCACGTCTATAGTCGTGTGTATTCTACCTGATATGTATTCTTGATTATGCCACACCTGTCAGGTGGATGGATTATCTTGGCAAAGGAGACATGCTCACTAACAGGGATGTAAACACATTTGTGCACAACATCTGAAGAGGACTAAGCTTTTTTGTGCGTATGGAACATTTTCTGGGATCTTATTTCAGCTCACACTTTACATGTTGAGTTTATACTTGGTTGTGTGTGTGTGTGTAAATCGTGTTTTTCTCTCTCTCTCCCAGGTACCAGGGGCCCAGGAGTTGGTCGACTTCTCTCCAGTGTATCGATGCCTCCACATCTATACAGTTCTGGTGAGTTCTACCCATCCCCCTCTCCTCTTTTTCTCCTATCCTCTCCTCCGTTACTTTGAGAGATTCTCAATTGGTTCTGCTAATTCCTCTGTCCTCTCCTCGCCTGCATTTTGGGAAAAAAAAGGGGTGAAGGTAATCGAGGAGAGGCATTTCAAAGTAGCATATCGTTGTTAAATATGTCATTGTGCTTCTCAGAGAAAACAAAATCTGATTCAAATGTGGCAACTCTTCCACAAAAGACTCAGGTAGAACACAAACGACCGTCCTCGATGAAACGTGGCTATCGAGGAGGAGAGGGGCCTCTTCTGTTCTCCTAATAACTAATGGACATATCCTTGACCACTGTTCAGGTCATGGAGGAGAGAGAGGACGGAGGAGTTGAGGAGAGGGGCCTCTTCTGTTCTCTTAATAACTAATTGACATATCCTTGACATATCCTTGACATATCCTTGACCACTGTTCAGGTCATGGAGGAGAGAGGATGGAGGAGGAGAGGACTGTCTTTTGCACAAATGAGAATCTCCTCCATTCATCTCTTCTCTCAATTTTTTTGTTGAAATATATCTGATGAACCAAACATTTTCTTATTTTTATTTAATTTTAAATATTCACATCATGTCCACAGTGATTTTCTGCATGTTTTCCCCAAATGGACTGAATGAATTGACACCTTTTAGGTGTTTAATTGACCACACCCCCTCCACAGGATTGGCCCCGCCAGTAGCACCTTAGTTGTTTAATTGACCACACCCCCTCCACAGGATTGGCCCCGTCAGTAGCACCTTAGTTGTTTAATTGACCACACCCCCTCCACAGGATTGGCCCCGCCAGTAGCACCTTAGTTGTTTAATTGACCACACCCCCTCCACAGGATTGGCCCCGCCAGTAACACACCATTATTAGTGGCAGCAGAGGGTTTTGGTTGAAGCCTGGTGTACTGGTTACACCCTAAGGGAGGTTTGTTACCGCAGGCCTTTACTGTCTGTGTGTAAAGTTGTTCAGTTTAAAGGAGAAACTGTAGTTTATAATGAGTTATAGAAGGGCTTCCTGTCTGTTGATCTGGTCTGAACCATGGACTGTAATAATAAACAACACATATCATCTTGTAGTCTACTGTACTACAGAGACATGCTACTGTTTACTACAGGGAGGGGGGGGAATGGAGAGGGGAATCCAGGGAGGGAGGGGGGGGGGATGGAGAGGGGAATCCAGGGAGGGGGGGGGGGGGGGGGGGGGGGAATGGAGAGGGGAATCCAGGGAGGGGGGGGGGAATGGAGAGGGGAATCCAGGGAGGGGGGGGGGGAATGGAGAGGGGAATCCAGGGAGGGGGGGGGGGAATGGAGAGGGGAATCCAGGGAGGGAGGGGGGGAATGGAGAGGGGAATCCAGGGAGGGGGGGGGGAATGGAGAGGGGAATCCAGGGAGGGAGGGGGGGAATGGAGAGGGGAATCCAGGGAGGGGGGGGGGAATGGAGAGGGGAATCCAGGGAGGGAGGGGGGGAATGGAGAGGGGAATCCAGGGAGGGAGGGGGGGAATGGAGAGGGGAATCCAGGGAGGGAGGGGGGGAATGGAGAGGGGAATCCAGGGAGGGGGGGGGGAATGGAGAGGGGAATCCAGGGAGGGAGGGGGGGAATGGAGAGGGGAATCCAGGGAGAGAGGAGGGGAATGGAGAGAGGGGAATCCAGGGAGGGAGGGGGGGAATGGAGAGGGGAATCCAGGGAGAGAGGAGGGGAATGGAGAGAGGGGAATCCAGGGAGAGAGGAGGGGAATGGAGAGAGGGGGGAATGGAGAGAGGGGGGAATTTAGAGGGGAATCCAGGGAGAGAGGGGGGGAATTGAGGGGAATCCAGGGAGAGAGGTGGGGAATGGAGAGGGGAATCCAGGGAGGGCGGGGGGAATGGAGAGAGGAATCCAGGGAGGGAGGGGGGAATGGAGAGGGGGGGAATGGAGAGAGGGGGGAATCCAGGGAGAGAGGGGGGAATGGAGGGGTGTATCCAGGGAGAGAGGTGGGAATCCAGGGAGAGGGGGGGGAATGGAGAGAGGGGGGAATGGAGAGGAGAATCCAGGGAGGGAGGGGGGAATGGAGGGAGGGAGGGAGGAATGGAGAGAGAGGGGAGGGAGGGATGGAGGGAGGGAGGATGAAATGAATGAATGGAGAGAGGGGGGAGGGAGGATCGGAGAGAGGGGGGAGGGAGGATCGAGGGAGGGAGGGGAAGGGAGGAATGGAGGAATTAATGGGGGGAGAGGGAAGAATGGATGAATGGGGGAGGGGGAGGGAGGAATGGAGTAATTAATGGGGGAGGGAATGGAGAGGAAGAGGGAGGAATGGTAGGGGGGAGGGAGGATCGAGGGAGGGAGGGGAAGGGAGGAATGGAGGAATTAATGGGGGGAGAGGGAGGAATGGATGAATGGTGGAGGGGGAGGGAGGAATGGAGTAATTAATGGGGGAGGGAATGGAGAGGAAGAGGGAGGAATGGGAAGGGAGGGAGGGGGGAGGGAGGACCGAGGGAGGGAGGGGAAGGGAGGAATGGAGGAATTAATGGGGGGAGAGGGAGGAATGGATGAATGGTGGAGGGGGAGGGAGGAATGGAGTAATTAATGGGGGAGGGAATGGAGAGGAAGAGGGAGGAATGGGAAGGGAGGGGAGGGAGAGGGAGGGAGGGATGTGGAGGGAGGAATGGACTGGGCCACGACTAGGTCAGGGACGAAGCAGGTGTCTGGGTTGACTGGGTCACAACTAGGTCAGGGGCGAAGCAGGTGTCTGGGTTGATTGGGGAACGACTAGGTCAGGGGCGAAGCAGGTGTCTGGGTTGACTAGGTCAGGGACGAAGCAGGTGTCTGGGTTGACTAGGTCACGACTAGGTCAGGGACGAAGCAGGTGTCTGGGTTGATTGGGGAATGACTAGGTCAGGGACGAAGCAGTTGACTGGGTCAGGACTAGGTCAGGGACGAAGCAGTTGACTGGGTCAGGACTAGGTCAGGGACGAAGCAGGTTTCTGGGTTGACTGGGTCAGGACTAGGTCAGGGACGAAGCAGCTTTCTGGGTTGACTGGGTCAGGACTAGGTTAGGGACGAAGCAGGTTTCTGGGTTGACTGGGTCAGGACAAGGTCAGGCATGAAGCAGTGGTCTGGATTTGTGTGTGTTTGTAGGGGTTGTGACCGGGACAGGGCGGTCAGCGGAGAGGAGGCATGGGGTCTGGCAAGGTGTCTGTTTGGAGAAAGTGTTTGTGTGTGTAGACAGGGTGTCTGGGTTAAGAGAGCTCTGGGGACAGAATCATCCAGGGAACGGAAGAGCATGAACTTTGTGAGGAAGGACAGGGAGCTAGGGAGGAGGGGGGGACGATACAGAGGTTATAGCAAGGCTAAGTTGAGAGACAGACGGGGGCAAGGAAGGAAAGGGGGAGAGAGAGAGACTGAGGGAGGAAGATAGGGAGGTCACAGCAAGGACGAGAGAGACTGAGGGAGGAAGATAGGGACAGGGGGCTAGGGGGGAGAGAGTGCTCACGCAGAAGGGTTAACGTGAGGGCGAGAGTGAGGTGGAGGACAGGGAAGGGGGATGGCTGACCGATGGAGGAAGTTTGGGAGCTAGATAGTGAAAATATTGGATAGGGAGGGAAAGACCCTGAAAGAGTGTAAGGAATGAGAGAGGAAGATGTGGAGGAGGAGAGGAGATGGAGAGAGGGTTGTCAAGGGGAGACTGAGTGCAGGAGACTTTGAGACTGAGGAATGTTGGAGAGTTGAAAAAGTGGAGGGGTTGCCCTGGGTTGGAGAAGTTGGAGGGGTTGGAGAAGTGGAGGGGTTGGAGAAGTGGAGGTGTTGGAGAAGTGGAGGTGTTGGAGAAGTGGAGGGGTTGGAGAAGTGGAGGGGTTGGGAGAAGTGGAGGGGTTGGAGAAGTGGAGGGGTTGGAGAAGTGGAGGGGTTGGGAGAAGTGGAGGGGTTGGGGAAGTGGAGGGGTTGGGGAAGTGGAGGGGTTGGAGAAGTGGAGGGGTTGGAGAAGTGGAGGGGTTGGAGAAGTGGAGGGGTTGGAGAAGTGGAGGGGTTGGAGAAGTGGAGGGGTTGGGAGAAGTGGAGGGGTTGGGAGAAGTGGAGGGGTTGGGAGAAGTGGAGGGGTTGGGAGAAGTGGAGGGGTTGGGAGAAGTGGAGGGGTTGGGAGAAGTGGAGGGGTTGGGAGAAGTGGAGGGGTTGGGAGAAGTGGAGGGGTTGGGAGAAGTGGAGGGGTTGGGAGAAGTGGAGGGGTTGGGAGAAGTGGAGGGGTTGGGAGAAGTGGAGGGGTGGGAGAAGTGGAGGGGTTGCCCTGGGGTTGGAGAAGTGGAGGGGTTGCCCTGGGGTTGGAGCAGTGGAGGGGTTGGGAGCAGTGGAGGGGTTGGGAGAAGTGGAGGGGTTGGGAGAAGTGGAGGGGTTGGGAGAAGTGGAGGGGTTGGGAGAAGTGGAGGGGTTGCCCTGGGGTTGGAGAAGTGGAGGGGTTGCCCTGGGGTTGGAGCAGTGGAGGGGTTGGGAGAAGTGGAGGGGTTGGGAGAAGTGGAGGGGTTGGGAGAAGTGGAGGGGTTGGGAGAAGTGGAGGGGTTGGGAGAAGTGGAGGGGTTGGGAGAAGTGGAGGGGTTGCCCTGGGGTTGGAGAAGTGGAGGGGTTGGGAGAAGTGGAGGGGTTGGAGAAGTGGAGGGGTGGGAGAAGTGGAGGGGTTGGAGAAGTGGAGGGGTTGGAGAAGTGGAGGGGTTGGGAGAAGTGGAGGGGTTGGGAGAAGTGGAGGGGTTGGGAGAAGTGGAGGGGTTGGGAGAAGTGGAGGGGTTGGAGAAGTGGAGGGGTTGGAGAAGTGGAGGGGTTGGGAGAAGTGGAGGGGTTGGAGAAGTGGAGGGGTTGGAGAAGTGGAGGGGTTGGGAGAAGTGGAGGGGTTGCCCTGGGGTTGAAAAAGTGCATGAGAGAGTGGAGGAGAAGGAGACGGGGAGGGATGGAGGAGAGAGAGTGAATGGAAGGAAAGGGGGGGGTGGTGTTGAAAGGTGTGACCTCCTCAACCTCAGCTTCACTTTCTTTCCCCCTCCCGTTCCCTCGTTTGTTTTGGTTCCTGCCAGCATTCATGTTTGTTTAGTTATGTTGTGTTCTTTACCATTTTTCTTCTCCTTCTCTCCTGTTTTTGTCCTTTGTTTCAGCCTTCATATACGAGAGACACACACACACACACACACACAGAGACACACACAGAGGCACATACACACACAGAGAGAGAAAATTGGGTTGGTCATGACCCCATGGAGAACTGTTGTTAGGCAGGTCGGTCCTGGGGACAAAGTGGATGCCAAGGGTGAAAGAACAGAGAGCTGCCACCAGTCCCTACCACACAATGAACTGAACTCTACACACAGAGACACACAATGAACTGAACTCTACACACAGAGACACACAATGAACTGAACTCTACACACAGAGACACACAATGAACTGAACTCTACACACAGAGACACACAATGAACTGAACTCTACACACGAGACACAATGAACTGAACTCTACACACAGAGACACAATGAACTGAACTCTACACACAGAGACACAATGAACTGAACTCTACACACAGAGAGACACAATGAACTGAACTCTACACACAGAGACACAATGAACTGAACTCTACACACAGAGACACAATGAACTGAACTCTACACACAGAGACACAATGAACTGAACTCTACACACAGAGACACAATGAACTGAACTCTACACACAGAGACACACAATGAACTGAACTCTACACACAGAGACACAATGAACTGAACTCTACACACAGAGACACACAATGAACTGAACTCTACACACAGAGACACAATGAACTGAACTCTACACACAGAGACACAATGAACTGAACTCTACACACAGAGAGACACACACAATGAACTGAACTCTACACACAGAGACACACAATGAACTGAACTCTACTCACAGAGACACAATGAACTGAACTCTACACACAGAGACACAATGAACTGAACTCTACACACAGAGACACAATGAACTGAACTCTACACACAGAGACACACAATGAACTGAACTCTACACACAGAGACACAATGAACTGAACTCTACACACAGAGACACACAATGAACTGAACTCTACACAGAGACACACAATGAACTGAACTCTACACACAGAGACACAATGAACTGAACTCTACACACAGAGACACACAATGAACTGAACTCTACACACAGAGACACAATGAACTGAACTCTGCACACAGAGACACAATGAACTGAACTCTACACACAGAGACACAATGAACTGAACTCTACACACAGAGACACAATGAACTGAACTCTACACACAGAGACACACAATGAACTGAACTCTACACACAGAGACACACAATGAACTGAACTCTACACACAGAGACACACAATGAACTGAACTCTACACACAGAGACACAATGAACTGAACTCTACACACAGAGACACACAATGAACTGAACTCTACACACAGAGACACAATGAACTGAACTCTACACACAGAGACACACAATGAACTGAACTCTACACACAGAGACACAATGAACTGAACTCTACACACAGAGACACAATGAACTGAACTCTACACACAGAGAGACACACACAATGAACTGAACTCTACACACAGAGACACACAATGAACTGAACTCTACTCACAGAGACACAATGAACTGAACTCTACACACAGAGACACAATGAACTGAACTCTACACACAGAGACACAATGAACTGAACTCTACACACAGAGACACAATGAACTGAACTCTACACACAGAGACACACAATGAACTGAACTCTACACAGAGACACACAATGAACTGAACTCTACACACAGAGACACAATGAACTGAACTCTACACACAGAGAGACACACACAATGAACTGAACTCTACACACAGAGACACACAATGAACTGAACTCTACTCACAGAGACACAATGAACTGAACTCTACACACAGAGACACAATGAACTGAACTCTACACACAGAGACACAATGAACTGAACTCTACACACAGAGACACACAATGAACTGAACTCTACACACAGAGACACAATGAACTGAACTCTGCACACAGAGACACAATGAACTGAACTCTACACACAGAGACACAATGAACTGAACTCTACACACAGAGACACAATGAACTGAACTCACTTTATTGTTGATATGACATAAATATTTATTGATTAGTAAATATTTTCTCCAATAGAGTACTACCACTAAACCAGACGAGTACTACCCCTAAACCAGACGAGTACTACCCCTAAACCAGACGAGTACTACCCCTAAACCAGACGAGTACTACCCATAAACCAGACGAGTACTACCCCTAAACCAGACGAGTACTACCCCTAAACCAGACGAGTACTACCCCTAAACCAGACGAGTACTACCCCTAAACCAGACGAGTACTACCCCTAAACCAGACGAGTACTTACCCCTAAACCAGACGAGTACTACCCCTAAACCAGACGAGTACTACCCCTAAACCAGACGGGTACTACCACTAAACCAGACGGGTACTACCACTAAACCAGACGAGTACTACCACTAAACCAGACGAGTACTACCCCTAAACCAGACGAGTACTACCCCTAAACCAGACGAGTACTACCACTAAACCAGACGAGTACTACCCCTAAACCAGACGAGTACTACCACTAAACCAGACGAGTACTACCACTAAACCAGACGAGTACTACCCCTAAACCAGATGAGTACTACCCCTAAACCAGATGAGTACTACCCCTAAACCAGACGAGTACTACCCCTAAACCAGACGAGTACTACCCCTAAACCAGACGAGTACTACCCCTAAACCAGACGAGTACTTACCCCTAAACCAGACGAGTACTACCCCTAAACCAGACGAGTACTACCACTAAACCAGACGAGTACTACCACTAAACCAGACGAGTACTACCCCTAAATCAGACGAGTACTACCCCTAAATCAGACGAGTACTACCCCTAAACCAGACGAGTACTACCACTAAACCAGACGACGAGTACTACCACTAAACCAGACGAGTACTACCCCTAAACCAGACGAGTACTACCCCTAAACCAGACGAGTACTACCACTAAACCAGACGAGTACTACCCCTAAACCAGACGAGTACTACCCCTAAACCAGACGAGTACTACCCCTAAACCAGACGAGTACTACCCCTAAACCAGACGAGTACTACCCCTAAACCAGACGAGTACTACCACTAAACCAGACGACGAGTACTACCACTAAACCAGACGAGTACTACCACTAAACCAGACGAGTACTACCCCTAAACCAGACGAGTACTACCCCTAAACCAGACGACGAGTACTACCACTAAACCAGACGACGAGTACTACCACTAAACCAGACGAGTACTACCCCTAAACCAGACGAGTACTACCCCTAAACTTGACGAGTACTACCCCTAAACCAGACGAGTACTACCCCTAAACCAGACGAGTACTACCACTAAACCAGACGAGTACTACCCCTAAACCAGACGAGTACTACCACTAAACCAGACGAGTACTACCACTAAACCAGACGAGTACTACCCCTAAACCAGATGAGTACTACCCCTAAACCAGACGAGGACTACCACTAAACCAGACGAGTACTACCCCTAAACCAGACGGTTACTACCACTAAACCAGACGACGAGTACTACCCCTAAACCAGACGACGAGTACTACCACTAAACCAGACGAGTACTACCACTAAACCAGACGAGTACTACCCCTAAACCAGACGAGTACTACCACTAAACCAGACGAGTACTACCACTAAACCAGACGGGTACTACCACTAAACCAGACGACGAGTACTACCACTAAACCAGACGAGGACTACCACTAAACCAGACGGTTACTACCACTAAACCAGACGAGTACTACCACTAAACCAGACGAGTACTACCACTAAACCAGACGAGTACTACCCCTAAACCAGACGGGTACTACCACTAAACCAGACGAGTACTACCACTAAACCAGACGAGTACTACCACTAAACCAGACGAGTACTACCCCTAAACCAGACGAGTACTACCACTAAACCAGACGAGTACTACCACTAAACCAGACGAGTACTACCACTAAACCAGACGAGTACTACCACTAAACCAGACGAGTACTACCACTAAACCAGACGAGTACTACCACTAAACCAGACGAGTACTACCACTAAACCAGACGAGTACTACCACTAAACCAGACGAGTACTACCACTAAACCAGACGGGTACTACCACTAAACCAGACGAGTACTACCACTAAACCAGACGAGGACTACCACTAAACCAGACGAGTACTACCACTAAACCAGACGAGTACTACCACTAAACCAGACGGGTACTACCACTAAACCAGACGGGTACTACCACTAAACCAGACGAGTACTACCCCTAAACCAGACGAGTACTACCCCTAAACCAGACGAGTACTACCCCTAAACCAGACGAGTACTACCCCTAAACCAGACGAGTACTACCACTAAACCAGACGAGTACTACCCCTAAACCAGACGACGAGTACTACCCCTAAACCAGACGACGAGTACTACCCCTAAACCAGACGACGAGTACTACCCCTAAACCAGACGAGTACTACCACTAAACCAGACGAGTACTACCCCTAAACCAGACGAGTACTACCCCTAAACCAGACGAGTACTACCACTAAACCAGACGAGTACTACCACTAAACCAGACGGGTACTACCACTAAACCAGACGACGAGTACTACCACTAAACCAGACGAGGACTACCACTAAACCAGACGGTTACTACCACTAAACCAGACGAGTACTACCACTAAACCAGACGAGTACTACCACTAAACCAGACGAGTACTACCCCTAAACCAGACGGGTACTACCACTAAACCAGACGAGTACTACCACTAAACCAGACGAGTACTACCACTAAACCAGACGAGTACTACCCCTAAACCAGACGAGTACTACCACTAAACCAGACGAGTACTACCACTAAACCAGACGGGTACTACCACTAAACCAGACGAGTACTACCACTAAACCAGACGAGGACTACCACTAAACCAGACGAGTACTACCACTAAACCAGACGAGGACTACCACTAAACCAGACGAGTACTACCACTAAACCAGACGGGTACTACCACTAAACCAGACGAGTACTACCACTAAACCAGACGAGGACTACCACTAAACCAGACGAGGACTACCACTAAACCAGACGAGTACTACCACTAAACCAGACGAGTACTACCACTAAACCAGACGGGTACTACCACTAAACCAGACGGGTACTACCACTAAACCAGACGAGTACTACCACTAAACCAGACGAGGACTACCACTAAACCAGACGAGTACTACCACTAAACCAGACGAGTACTACCACTAAACCAGACGAGTACTACCACTAAACCAGACGAGTACTACCACTAAACCAGACGAGTACTACCACTAAACCAGACGAGTACTACCACTAAACCAGACGAGTACTACCACTAAACCAGACGAGTACTACCACTAAACCAGACGAGTACTACCACTAAACCAGACGAGTACTACCACTAAACCGGACGAGTACTACCACTAAACCGGACGAGTACTACCCCTAAACCGGACGAGTACTACCACTAAACAGGACGAGTACTACCACTAAACCAGACGAGGACTACCACTAAACCAGACGAGTACTACCACTAAACCAGACGAGTACTACCACTAAACCAGACGAGTACTACCACTACACCAGACGAGTACTACCACTACACCAGACGAGTACTACCACTAAACCAGACGAGTACTACCACTAAACCAGACGAGTACTACCACTACACCAGACGAGTACTACCACTAAACCAGACGAGTACTACCACTAAACCAGACGAGTACTACCCCTAAACCAGACGAGGACTACCACTAAACCAGACGAGTACTACCACTAAACCAGACGAGTACTACCACTAAACCAGACGAGTACTTACCCCTAAACCAGACGAGTACTACCACTAAACCAGACGAGTACTACCACTGAACCAGACGGGTACTACCACTAAACCAGACGACGAGTACTACCCCTAAACCAGACGAGGACTACCACTAAACCAGACGAGTACTACCACTAAACCAGACGAGTACTACCCCTAAACCAGACGAGTACTACCACTAAACCAGACGAGTACTACCACTAAACCAGACGAGTACTACCACTAAACCAGACGAGTACTACCACTAAACCAGACGAGAACACTAGAATATTTGGGTTTCTTATTCTGAACATGACAGCTCGTTATGTGATTGATACCTGGAGGTTGGACAATTGGACGTGTCTGCGTGTGTGTGTGTGTGTGTGTGTGTGTGTGTGTGTGTGTGTGTCTGTGTCTATGTCTGTGTGTGTGTTTGTGTGTGTGTCTGTCTGTGTGTGTGTGTGTGTGTGTGTTCGTTCGTGCCTGTATTAAACGGTCTGTGAAGTGGAGTGAAGGGTTCTTCGTGTGTTTCTCGTTTGGTCCCGTCTGAGGGAAAACTCCATGTAGGGCCAACGCTGTTGTTTACATGATCATAATTTCTATCAGATTTGAGTGTGTGTGTGTGTGTGTACAGTAGAACAAAGGCATATTGTTCAGGTCCAGTCTTCACCACCATGGTAATATGGTGGAATTTAAACATGGGGCGAGAGACGGAGAGAGAAGAGAAAACAAAATGAATGTCTCGATTGGAAATGGGATTCTACTTCCTGGTTTTGTGTCTTTGTGTCTGTGTGTGTGTGTGTGTGTGTGGTTTTGTGTTTTTTGTGTGTTTCCCTACTGGCAACACTGTCCTAATGAGAGCCCCCCCCCCACTAAGATGCCTGTTGGTCTGTCTGGCAGTAGAGAGCATTCCAGAATCTAGAGACTCCATTCTGTTCTGTTCATGACTGGAGATATCTGCCTTAGACCCTGTAGTCAGTCATCAGTAACGTGGCACTGCTCGTGTGTGTGGTTGGATGAGTGTGTGGTTGGATGAGTGTGCGGTTGGACGATTCGGAGAAGCGTGCGTGTATTATTAAACAATAGTTTAAGCAGAGTGAAGGTTTCTTGGTGGTAGTGTGAGTCAATACAGCCCACACGATAGCTGTACCCTCCCCCGAGGGTCTTGTTGACCTCTGCCTACACCCCACACTTCTCTCCAGAGTGTTAGTGTTGTGTATCTGACTTCATGGAGGTTGTCCAGTCAGCTTTACGGCCTGTATTGAAGTTTAGACCTCCCTGCCCTCTACCCCTCTAGCAGCCTCTCACCCACTCATCCATCCACTCCACCTTTCCCCTCTCCCGGTCTCCCTCTCTCGTTCTACCCTCTCTCCCTCTCTCGTTCTACCCTCTCTCATTCTACCCTCTCTCCCTCTCTCGTTCTACCCTCTCTCATTCTACCCTCTCTCCCTCTCTCGTTCTTCCCTCTCTCGTTCTACCCTCTCTCGTTCTACCCTCTCTCGTTCTACCCTCTCTCGTTCTACCCTCTCTCGTTCTACCCTCTCTCGTTCTACCCTCTCTCGTTCTACCCTCTCTCGTTCTACCCTTTCTCGTTCTACCCTCTCTCGTTCTACCCTCTCTCCCTCTCTCGTTCTACCCTCTCTCATTCTCCTTCTCCCTCCCCCCACTACCCCGTCTCTCTCTCTGATGGACTGCTGTGGTATGTCTCTTCAATAGACATTGTTCTCATTGAGAGAACTGCCAAGGTGCGGAAAAGCATTCGTCCAAGGTCCTAATTTTTCTTAGGAAATATTAACAGTTTGTCTTCAATCAAATCTTGTTTCAAATTTATTTTATTGGAAACATTTTTCATAATAACAGCGCACCAGATGTGAGTGAGCCTGGTTCTGGCATGGTTCTGGCATGGTTCTGGCATGGTTCTGGCCTGGTTCTGGCCTGGTTCTGGCCTGGTTCTGGCCTGGTTCTGGCATGGTTCTGGCATGGTTCTGGCCTGGTTCTGGCCTGGTTCTGGCATGGTTCTGGCCTGGTTCTGGCCTGGTTCTGGCCTGGTTCTGGCATGGTTCTGGCATGGTTCTGGCCTGGTTCTGGCCTGGTTCTGGCCTGGTTCTGGCATGGTTCTGGCATGGTTCTGGCATGGTTCTGGCCTTTAGTTTCAGCTTCCCTGACTGTGGAGGGTTATCAGCCCAGCTTTGGTGTCTTATCTCTGGGCTGGGGCAGTACTGTGGGTCCTGGTCTGGGTCTCAGCTAGAGGCGATAAGGACAGAGACCGGGGCTACTGTTGGAGGAGGATGGAGAGGGGGCCTGGGGTTTATCACTGTAAAGCAGTGTGTGTGTGAGACACAGGAGCAGAATCTGTTGTGAGTGACTGATATGCTACAGATATGCTCGACTTTGAAGAGAGATTGATGACGCCAGTGGAAACAGAAGACCTTAGTGACTGCCCAATCACTGACTCTCCCATGAATGAGAGTGCCTTTTGTACCCAATATCAAACTTTTGTTTTTCTACCAAAATCCTTGCGTCTGTTTCCGTCTTGACTTTTAACCTCTTTCAAATGTTTTTTATTTTTTTTGTTGTTTTTATCCAAACCTGTTTTTAATCAGTTCTACAAATAAAACGAGTAACTGACGAATGTCAATACGTATGGCGAGCCAAGGGTTGTCATGGCTACCGTCTCCTCTCTTTTGCCATCGCGCACGGCCGGTCTCTAAGGATGTTGTCCATGTTGTTGTTTTTTTTACCCAGGGTTCCCGGGAGCAGTTCGAGAACTACTACAGGAATCAGAGAAGGAAACAGGCTCGCCTCGTACTGCAACCCCACTCTAACATGGTAGATATCACCCCTTGCCTCGTACTGCAACCCCACTCTAACATGGTATATACAGTGCCTTGCGAAAGTATTCGGCCCCCTTGAACTTTGCGACCTTTTGCCACATTTCAGGCTTCAAACATAAATATATAAAACTGTATTTTTTTGTGAAGAATCAACAACAAGTGGGACAAAATCATGAAGTGGAACGACATTTATTGGATATTTCAAACTTTTAACAAATCAAAAACTGAAATATTGGGCGTGCAAAATTATTCAGCCCCTTTACTTTCAGTGCAGCAAACTCTCTCCAGAAGTTCAGTGAGGATCTCTGAATGATCCAATGTTGACCTAAATGACTAATGATGATAAATACAATCCACCTGTGTGTAATCAAGTCTCCGTATAAATGCACCTGCACTATGATAGTCTCAGAGGTCCGTTAAAAGCGCAGAGAGCATCATGAAGAACAAGGAACACACCAGGCAGGTCCGAGATACTGTTGTGAAGAAGTTTAAAGCCGGATTTGGATACAAAAAGATTTCCCAAGCTTTAAACATCCCAAGGAGCACTGTGCAAGCGATAATATTGAAATGGAAGGAGTATCAGACCACTGCAAATCTACCAAGACCTGGCCGTCCCTCTAAACTTTCAGCTCATACAAGGAGAAGACTGATCAGAGATGCAGCCAAGAGGCCCATGATCACTCTGGATGAACTGCAGAGATCTACAGCTGAGGTGGGAGACTCTGTCCATAGGACAACAATCAGTCGTATATTGCACAAATCTGGCCTTTATGGAAGAGTGGCAAGAAGAAAGCCATTTCTTAAAGATATCCATAAAAAGTGTTGTTTAAAGTTTGCCACAAGCCACCTGGGAGACACACCAAACATGTGGAAGAAGGTGCTCTGGTCAGATGAAACCAAAATTGAACTTTTTGGCAACAATGCAAAACGTTATGTTTGGCGTAAAAACAACACAGCTCATCACCCTGAACACACCATCCCCACTGTCAAACATGGTGGTGGCAGCATCATGGTTTGGGCCTGCTTTTCTTCAGCAGGGACAGGGAAGATGGTTAAAATTGATGGGAAGATGGATGGAGCCAAATACAGGACCATTCTGGAAGAAAACCTGATGGAGTCTGCAAAAGACCTGAGACTGGGACGGAGATTTGTCTTCCAACAAGACAATGATCCAAAACATAAAGCAAAATCTAAAATGGAATGGTTCAAAAATAAACATATCCAGGTGTTAGAATGGCCAAGTCAAAGTCCAGACCTGAATCCAATTGAGAATCTGTGGAAAGAACTGAAAACTGCTGTTCACAAATGCTCTCCATCCAACCTCACTGAGCTCGAGCTGTTTTGCAAGGAGGAATGGGAAAAAATGTCAGTCTCTCGATGTGCAAAACTGATAGAGACATACCCCAAGCGACTTACAGCTGTAATCGCAGCAAAAGGTGGCGCTACAAAGTATTAACTTAAGGGGGCTGAATAATTTTGCACGCCCAATTTTTCAGTTTTTGATTTGTTAAAAAAGTTTGAAATATCCAATAAATGTCGTTCCACTTCATGATTGTGTCCCACTTGTTGTTGATTCTTCACAAAAAAATACAGTTTTATATATTTATGTTTGAAGCCTGAAATGTGGCAAAAGGTCGCAAAGTTCAAGGGGGCCGAATACTTTCGCAAGGCACTGTATCACCTCTCACCTCGTACTGCAACCCCACTCTAACATGGTAGATATCACCTCTCACCTCACCTCGTACTGCAACCCCACTCTAACATGGTAGATATCACCCCTCGCCTCGTACTGCAACCCCACTCTAACATGGTAGATATCAGCCCTCACCACACCTCGTACTGCAACCCCACTCTAACATGGTAGATATCAACCCTCGCCTCGTACTGCAACCCCACTCTAACATGGTAGATATCACCCCTCACCTCACCTCGTACTGCAACCCCACTCTAACATGGTAGATATCAGCCCTCACCACACCTCGTACTGCAACCCCACTCTAACATGGTAGATATCACCCCTCGCCTCATACTGCAACCCCACTCTAACATGGTAGATATCATCCCTCACCACACCTCATACTGCAACCCCACTCTAACATGGTAGATATCACCCC
>NC_048573.1:6137092-6142092 GCF_013265735.2 Oncorhynchus mykiss | reverse complement strand
TCCCCCCCCCCCCCCCCCACACACACACACACCACAGAAATGTCAATTCTATTGTGGAATAACACACAACTAGGGTTCAAAGCCTCTCTCTCTGGAACACTGTTCGGAATGTGGGAACCTTGGAGCCCTCAGCATTCTGGGAAGCCTCCAGAGGGGAACAGGAAGCCCAGCAGTAGAACCACCCCAGCCAGCAGTGTGTCTAACCCCAGTGGCCTCAGTTCCCAGTACTGATCCCTGTGAAAGCTGGCACGCGCCTTGAGTTCAGAAAGGCCACGGAATCTCACTGAACCCAGAACGAGCTTGGATGGAGAGAAGGAGAAATGTCGGGATGATGATGATGATGATGAAATGAGGAGGAGAATGATGAATAGTGTGCTAACCGGTCTTCTCATCCCTGTCTCCAGGCAGGTGTTGGACCAGGATAACTTTAGTCCCATCCCCGTGGCAACAGAGGAGGAATACAGACAGTTCACTTCCCAGTTCCCCTTCCAAGATCCTGAACTGGACAAGGTACTGACGAGGGGGTTAGTGTGTAAAAGGGGTGGGCTTTTCGCAGGGACGCACAGATTTATTTTGGGACTGATTTTGTTTGTCAAAATGTAATTTGCGGACCAGAAAAAAGGGGCAATTATGTGAAAATAAATATATAGGTCCATTATAATAAATATATAGGTCCATTATAATAAATATATAGGTCCATTATAATAAATATATAGGTCCATTATAATAAATATATAGGTCCATTATAATACATATATAGGTCCATTATAATAAATATATAGGTCCATTATAATAAATATATAGGTCCATTATAATAAATATATAGGTCCATTATAATAAATATATAGGTCCATTATAATAAATATATAGGTCCATTATAATAATAAATATATAGGTCCATTATAATAATAAATATATAGGTCCATTATAATAATAAATATATAGGTCCATTATAATACATATATAGGTCCATTATAATAAATATATAGGTCCATTATAATAATAAATATATAGGTCCATTATAATAAATATATAGGTCCATTATAATAAATATATAGGTCCATTATAATAAATATATAGGTCCATTATAATAATAAATATATAGGTCCATTATAATACATATATAGGTCCATTATAATAATAAATATATAGGTCCATTATAATAAATATATAGGTCCATTATAATAAATATATAGGTCCATTATAATAAATATATAGGTCCATTATAATCCCCACGGGACAGTCTTTAATACACACAGCGTTTGCTCATATTGCATAGTTAGGTATTATACCTAGTTAATTATTTATCATAGTTAAAAGTATTTCCTTCCAGCATTGCATTCTATATCTTTATTTCCTGCGGTGTGCCGTAATTTACACACTGTCACATTTATTTTGTCTTGGTGTGCTTCTATTTCCCCCTAAACTCCTTTACTCTCTGGCTTTATTTTCGTCAGTTCTTACCGTGGCCACTAGAGGGCGATCAGACGATTTCTAGGGGTCTGTACTGCTGAAGTTGTTGACTGTTTTTTTGTGCCAGTTACTGTAGCTCAGCAGTTCTCGGCTGTTAGCAGTTTCTTAAAACATTAAAAAAATAATAATAATGCATAAATAATAATAATTTTATACATTCCCTTTTTTAGTTACTCATTACTGTCTTTATTTTGTCTAACAAATGTAACATTTAAAAAAATAAAAATAAAATACAAAGTTTATTTAACTTTAACATCAAACCTCTTAAACAATAAATTGAGACCCGCCGTTATTAAAACCAGCCGTTTTTTATTTGCTGAGATGTGATGCTGTTACCTGGCTATTAAAGGGATGTGATGCCGTTTCCTGGCTATTAAAAGGGATGTGTTGCCGTTACCTGGCTATTAAAAGGGATGTGATGCCGTTTCCTGGCTATTAAAGGTGATGCCGTTACCTGGCTATTAAAAGGGATGTGATGCCGTTTCCTGGCTATTAAAATGGATGTGTTGCCGTTACCTGGCTATTAAAAGGGATGTGATGCCGTTACCTGGCTATTAAAAGGGACAGGCTTCTATTTGAGACTGCTGAGATGTGTGCCGTTACCTGGCTATTAAAAGGGATATGATGCCGTTACCTGGCTATTAAAAGGGACAGGCTTCTATTTGAGACTGCTGAGATGTGATGCCGTTACCTGGCTATTAAAAGGGATATGATGCCGTTACCTGGCTATTAAAAGGGACAGGCTTCTATTTGAGACTGCTGAGATGTGTGCCGTTACCTGGCTATTAAAAGGGATATGATGCCGTTACCTGGCTATTAAAAGGGACAGGCTTCTATTTGAGACTGCTGAGATGTGTGCCGTTACCTGGCTATTAAAAGGGATATGATGCCGTTACCTGGCTATTAAAAGGGACAGGCTTCTATTTGAGACTGCTGAGATGTGATGCCGTTACCTGGCTATTAAAAGGGATATGATGCCGTTACCTGGCTATTAAAAGGGACAGGCTTCTATTTGAGACTGCTGAGATGTGTGCCGTTACCTGGCTATTAAAAGGGATATGATGCCGTTACCTGGCTATTAAAAGGGACAGGCTTCTATTTGAGACTGCTGAGATGTGTGCCGTTACCTGGCTATTAAAAGGGATGTGATGCCGTTACCTGGCTATTAAAAGGGACAGGCTTCTATTTGAGACTGCTGAGATGTGTGCCGTTACCTGGCTATTAAAAGGGATGTGATGCCGTTACCTGGCTATTAAAAGGGATATGATGCCGTTACCTGGCTATTAAAAGGGACAGGCTTCTATTTGAGACTGCTGAGATGTGTGCCATTACCTGGCCATTAAAATGGATGTGTTGCCGTTACCTGGCTATTAAAAGGGATGTGATGCCGTTACCTGGCTATTAAAAGGGACAGGCTTCTATTTGAGACTGCTGAGATGTGTGCCATTACCTGGCTATTAAAAGGGATGTGTGCCGTTACCTGGCTATTAAAAGGGATGTGTTGCCGTTACCTGGCTATTAAAAGGGATGTGTTGCCGTTACCTGGCTATTAAAAGGGATGTGTTGCCGTTACCTGGCTATTAAAAGGGATGTGTTGCCGTTACCTGGCTATTAAAAGGGATGTGTGCTGTTACCTGGCTATTAAAAGGGATGTGATGCCGTTACCTGGCTATTAAAAGGGATGTGTTGCCGTTACCTGGCCATTAAAAGGGATGTGATGCCGTTTCCTGGCTATTAAAAGGGATGTGATGCCGTTACCTGGCTATTAAAAGGGACAGGCTTCTATTTGAGACTCTGCGTTTTACTGAAGTTTTACGGTAGTCTTGCCATGTAATCAAACCCTGAATAATGAGTGAATTAGTTGATTGAATTGTATTAAGTCTGGGCTGGAACCAAAGCCTGCACACCCTGTAAACTCTCTAGGACATTTTGACTTTTGTTTGAAGCTTGTCTGTAACCCCTTGGCCTCTTCCTCTCTCCTCTCCTCCTCCCTCTCTCCTCTCCTCCTCCCTCTCTCCTCTCCTCCTCTCTCCTCCTCTCTCCTCCTCTCTCCTCTCTCCTCCTCTCTCCTCCTCTCTCCTCCTCTCTCCTCCTCTCTCCTCTGCTCCTCCCTCTCTCCTGTAGCTTCCGTTCCCTAAAAAGCTTCCGTTCTCTGAGTTTGTTCCTCAAGTCTACTCTCAGCTCAAAGAGTTTGTCTACGCCTGCCTCAAGTATTACGAAGACCTTCACCTCAGGTACGCACACCCCCACACACCTGCACACGCACACCGGCACATGCACACACAAAGATATATATATATATATATATATATATATATATATATATATATACACACACACACACACAGTGGGGCAAGAAAGTATTTAGTCAGCCACCAATTGTGCAAGTTCTCCCACTTAAAAAGATGAGGCCTGTAATTTTCATCATAGGTACACACCATAGGTACACATCATAGGTAGACAAAATGAAGAAAAAAAATCCCAAAAATCGTATTGTAGGATTTTTAATGAATTTATTTGCAAATTATGGTGGAAAATACGTATTACATTACATTGTATACACGACTCTAAACATAAACTTTTTCATGAACCTGTCTTTCAAAGATAATTCGTAAAAATCCAAATAACTTCACAGATCTTCACTGTAAAGGGTTTAAACACTGTTTCCCCATGCTTGTTCAATGAACCATAAACAATTAATGAACATGAACCTGTGGAACGGTCGTTAAGACACTAACAGCTTACAGACGGTAGGCAATTAAGGTCACAGTTATGAAAACTTAGGACACTAAAGAGGCCTTTCTACTGACTATGAAAAACGCCAAAAGAAAGATTCCCAGGGTCCCTGCTCATCTGCGTGAACGTGCAATAAATTGGCAATAAATTGGCATGTCCTTACTGTGAGACGCCTAAGACAGCGCTACAGGGAGACAGGACGTACAGCTGATCGTCCTTGCAGTGGCAGACCACATGTAACACCTGCACATGATCGGTTAGTTACACCAGGAACGCACAATCCCTCCATCAGTGCTCAGACTGTCCACAATAGGCTGAGAGGCGCTGGGCTGAGGGCTTGTAGGCCTGTTGTATAAGGCAGATCGTCACCAGACATCACCGGCAACAACGTCGCCTATGGGCACAAACCCAGTATCGCTGGACCAGACAGGACTGGCAAAAAGTGCTCTTCACTGACGAGTCTTGGTTTTGTCTCACCAGGGGTGATGGTCGGATTCGCGTTTATTGTAGAAGGAATGAGCGTTACACCGAGGCCTGTACTCTGGAGCGGGATCGAGTTGGAGGTGGAGGGTCCATCATGGTCTGGGGTGGTGTGTCACAGCATCATCGGACTGAGCTTGTTGTCATTGCAGGCAATCTCAACGCTGTGCGTTACAGGGAAGACATCCTCCTCCCTCATGTGGTACTCTTCCTGCAGGCTCATCCTGACATGACCCTCCAGCATGACAATGCCACCAGCCATACTGCTCATCCTGATATGACCCTCCAGCATGACAATGCCACCAGCCATA
>NC_048573.1:6022092-6129592 GCF_013265735.2 Oncorhynchus mykiss | reverse complement strand
CACTTAGCAACTACACTATATGCATGTGTAATTTAGAACGGCATCATCCATTGTTGACTTTTCAATTCACCCACTCATGAACAATATTTAACTTTTATTTTTAGGTGTTGTCTCTTTAAAAATCCTTACGTGTCTATTGGTGCACCGGTGTCCTCCCAGCTCCACCCATGTCATGTGAAATCCATAGATTAGGGCCTAATTAATTTCTTTCAATTGACTGATTTCCTGAAGTGTAAACTTGTTAATTGTTTCACGTTGCGTTTATATATATATTTTTTTTTTTCTCCTATTTTTATATCCTTTAGATATTTCAAAACCTTTTTCCTCGTGATTTTTATTTTTATTTTGCCATTTCTGAACGTGTCAAATTCAATATTTTATCAACTCATCTTTTAAATATATATTTTGATGCCTACAGGAGTGCGAGAGGTCCATTTCACGCCATATGTATTGAATTCAAAATTAATTTAAAAAAAATCGTGAACATGAAAAATAAAGTTGTGAATGTAAACATATTTTCGAGGAAAATGGATGTTGAAATAAAAATCCAAACAATTAAAAACAACATGTAAACAAGTAAACATGATGTAAACAAAAATAGCAAAAGCAAAACCCAATAACTTTTTGTTAAATAACTTTGAAGCAAAACTCTGACAAAATAATTAAAAAATATATTTATTTGAAAACGAATGCTAAAATAGTTTTTTTTGGTTAAACTTTCCCAGCAACCAATCCTATTGAGTACGTTTTTCCCTCGGCTGTTCAAGTCATTGATTGGTTTAAAATGAACCGTCACTCCAAAAAAACTAGTCGACCAATGGAGACTCACTGTCTACGCCTCCCTCTAAATCCCGCCCTTCACAGAGAAAATATTGTACAAGATGTTCTCAATATTTTATTTGGAATTCAATAAATATGGTGTGAAATTGACCCCATACAGGGGTCCTTAAATTCATAAGCAATTATCTATATTATCCATGGTATGACCATCATAAACTTATTCCATATGTTCGCTTAGTAGAACCCCCCCCCCCCCACCAAAATGGCTTCTACTTTAAGTTAAGAAAAAAAAAACACATTGCGCTTAGTGATGATTTGTCGCTCGGCGCTGTGCTTTTCAGGGACATTATCACTCGGTTTGTAAACTACACCTGGCACTCTGCTCTACCGGCAAACATGACCGGTGTGTCCGTGCCCTTAAAGAACCTTCCCGTCTTACAGGCTACACTAGATGTGTAACTGTTGCAAAAAAACGTGAGATGCTCCTATTCAGTTCAGTGAAACTTTGCAGAGCCCGACTGCTACTCCGAAGCCCCAGAGTGTGTATCTCTCTTATGTTATATCATCTTTTCTGTGTTTTTCAGCTCTACAGAGATCGATGATGTCATCCGTAAGTCGACCAACCTGCTGTTAACCAGAACGCTCAGTAACTGTCTACAGTACGCAATGAAGAAGAAGAACGTAGGACTGGCTGAGGTAAGAGTGGGTGTCGGTGTCTTTCTATAAATAATAATGGGGTCGATGTGTGACATTGGGATCAACGTTTCAAAATGGTCAAATAATATATCATTTTTATGCAGTTCCACTTGTGTACTTGGAGGAATATATACAAATTGGCCACTCATTAGATGTTGTC
Organism: Oncorhynchus mykiss; assembly: GCF_013265735.2. Lineage (NCBI taxonomy): Eukaryota > Metazoa > Chordata > Actinopteri > Salmoniformes > Salmonidae > Oncorhynchus > Oncorhynchus mykiss. Next base: position 6,127,956 of record NC_048573.1, on the reverse strand, counting down.
TTGGTAAACGGCTCCAGTCTATATTTGTCCGTGTTTGTCCGTGTTTTAGGTTATTGTGCTGCTGAAAAAGGTGAATTTGTCTCCACAGTGTCTGTTGGAAAGTAGACCAAACCAGACTGAACCATCTTTGCCTGTGTTTAGCTGTATTCTGTTTTATTTTTATCCTAAAAAAATTTTTTAAAAAAAACTTGTCTTTGCTGATGACAAGCATACCCATAACATGATGCAGCCACCACCATGCTTGGAAATATGAAGAGTGGTACTCTGGGATGTGTTGTATTTGCTCCAAACTTAACACTTTATATTCAGGACACAGAGGTGGGTTTATTTAAGCTCTCTTTGAAGAGGTAGGGGTTCAGATGTTTCTGGAAGATGGGCAGGGACTCTGCTGTCCTAGCTTCAGGGGGAAGCTGGTTCCACCATTGGGTTGCCAGGACAGAGAAGAGCTTGGACTGGGCTGAGCGGGAGCTGGCCTCCCGTAGGGCCAAGAGACCAGAAGTGACAGAACAGAGTGCTCAGGTTTGGGTGTAGGGTTTGAGTGTAGCCTGGATGTAGGGAGGGGCAGTTCCTCTTGCTCCTCTGTAGGTAAACACCATGGTCTTGTAGTGGATGGGTTGGGGTGTAGGGTTTGAGCATAGCCTGAAGGTAGGGAGGGGCAGTTCCTTAGGAAAGCACCATGGTCTTGTAGTTGATGCGAGCTTCGACTGGAAGTCAGTGGAGTGTGCGGAGGAGCGGAGGGACATGGAAGAGCTTGGGACGGTTGAACACCAGGCGGGTTGCAGCGTTCTGGATAAATTGCTGGGGTCTGAAAGAACCGCGTTTGTGTCAATCACTCAATATTTCTTGGTTTATCGCTCTCTCTCTCTCCATCTGTCTTTCTGTCTCTTTATCCTTTCTCTTTCTCGGTCTCGGGTCTTTTCTCAGACTCTATTTGGAGTGTTTGTTCTGTGAGCGACAGCAAGGCGACAGTAAGAGAGTTAATGAGATCCTCGAGTGTTAAAGGGGTTGCTATGGGGGGGTTGCGATGAGGTAGAACACATTGTGACCCTCCCTCAGTAAGGAAGAGTGAGAGTGTTAATATACAGAATGTAGCTATATTTACATCAGTGAATTAGATAATCAGTGTTCAGTGGGAAACACACTGAGAATCTCCCTGCCAATAGGTACTTAATCACAGTGGGAGTCTGTTCCTTCTTTTACTAGACCAAAAGTGGTACCTGCTGCCCCCGGTAGCGAAGGACCTACCCTTTCTACTTGTAGAATCACAGTGTTGCCCCCGGTAGCGACGGACCTATCCTTTCTACTTGTAGAATCACAGTGTTGCCCCCTGTAGTGACGGACCTACCCTTTCTACTTGTAGAATCACAGTGTTGCCCCCGGTAGCGAAGGACCTACCCTTTCTACTTGTAGAATCACAGTGTTGCCCCCGGTAGCGACGGACCTATCCTTTCTACTTGTAGAATCACAGTGTTGCCCCCTGTAGTGACGGACCTACCCTTTCTACTTGTAGAATCACAGTGTTGCCCCCGGTAGCGAAGGACCTACCCTTTCTACTCGTAGAATCACAGTGTTGCCCCCTGTAGTGACGGACCTACCCTTTCTACTCGTAGAATCACAGTGTTGCCCCCGGTAGCGAAGGACCTACCCTTTCTACTCGTAGAATCACAGTGTTGCCCCCTGTAGTGACGGACCTACCCTTTCTACTCGTAGAATCACAGTGTTGCCCCCGGTAGCGAAGGACCTACCCTTTCTACTCGTAGAATCACAGTGTTGCCCCCTGTAGTGACGGACCTACCCTTTCTACTCGTAGAATCACAGTGTTGCCCCCTGTAGTGACGGACCTACCCTTTCTACTCGTAGAATCACAGTGTTGCCCCCGGTAGCGAAGGACCTACCCTTTCTACTCGTAGAATCACAGTGTTGCCCCCGGTAGCGAAGGACCTACCCTTTCTACTCGTAGAATCACAGTGTTGCCCCCGGTAGCGAAGGACCTACCCTTTCTACTCGTAGAATCACAGTGTTGCCCCCGGTAGTGACGGACCTACCCTTTCTACTTGTAGAATCACAGTGTTGCCCCCGGTAGCGAAGGACCTACCCTTTCTACTCGTAGAATCACAGTGTTGCCCCCGGTAGCGAAGGACCTACCCTTTCTACTCGTAGAATCACAGTGTTGCCCCCGGTAGCGAAGGACCTACCCTTTCTACTCGTAGAATCACAGTGTTGCCCCCGGTAGCGAAGGACCTACCCTTTCTACTCGTAGAATCACAGTGTTGCCCCCGGTAGCGAAGGACCTACCCTTTCTACTTGTAGAATCACAGTGTTGCCCCCGGTAGCGAAGGACCTACCCTTTCTACTTGTAGAATCACAGTGTTGCCCCCGGTAGCGACGGACCTATCCTTTCTACTTGTAGAATCACAGTGTTGCCCCCTGTAGTGACGGACCTACCCTTTCTACTTGTAGAATCACAGTGTTGCCCCCGGTAGCGAAGGACCTACCCTTTCTACTTGTAGAATCACAGTGTTGCCCCCGGTAGCGACGGACCTATCCTTTCTACTTGTAGAATCACAGTGTTGCCCCCTGTAGTGACGGACCTACCCTTTCTACTTGTAGAATCACAGTGTTGCCCCCGGTAGCGAAGGACCTACCCTTTCTACTCGTAGAATCACAGTGTTGCCCCCTGTAGTGACGGACCTACCCTTTCTACTCGTAGAATCACAGTGTTGCCCCCGGTAGCGAAGGACCTACCCTTTCTACTCGTAGAATCACAGTGTTGCCCCCTGTAGTGACGGACCTACCCTTTCTACTCGTAGAATCACAGTGTTGCCCCCGGTAGCGAAGGACCTACCCTTTCTACTCGTAGAATCACAGTGTTGCCCCCTGTAGTGACGGACCTACCCTTTCTACTCGTAGAATCACAGTGTTGCCCCCTGTAGTGACGGACCTACCCTTTCTACTCGTAGAATCACAGTGTTGCCCCCGGTAGCGAAGGACCTACCCTTTCTACTCGTAGAATCACAGTGTTGCCCCCGGTAGCGAAGGACCTACCCTTTCTACTCGTAGAATCACAGTGTTGCCCCCGGTAGCGAAGGACCTACCCTTTCTACTCGTAGAATCACAGTGTTGCCCCCGGTAGTGACGGACCTACCCTTTCTACTTGTAGAATCACAGTGTTGCCCCCGGTAGCGAAGGACCTACCCTTTCTACTCGTAGAATCACAGTGTTGCCCCCGGTAGCGAAGGACCTACCCTTTCTACTCGTAGAATCACAGTGTTGCCCCCGGTAGCGAAGGACCTACCCTTTCTACTCGTAGAATCACAGTGTTGCCCCCGGTAGCGAAGGACCTACCCTTTCTACTCGTAGAATCACAGTGTTGCCCTCGGTAGCGAAGGACCTACCCTTTCTACTTGTAGAATCACAGTGTTGCCCCCGGTAGCGAAGGACCTACCCTTTCTACTCGTAGAATCACAGTGTTGCCCCCTGTAGTGACGGACCTACCCTTTCTACTTGTAGAATCACAGTGTTGCCCCGGTAGTGACTGCCCTATCCTTTCTACTTGTAGAATCACAGTGTTGCCCCGGTAGTGACTGCCCTATCCTTTCTACTTGTAGAATCACAGTGCTTGTCTGTGGCCAACAACTTGACTTTGAGCCAATCAGAGAGCACGGAACCCCAGGGGAGGCACCAAAAAAAAAAAGTTATATAAATTTGCCGTACATCCACAAATGAGCCAGTCACACTTCATGTGCAATGTAGGCTATGGGATGGTAACTAGCTAAGTGCACAGATACAATGCACACAGCACTAAATACTTCCTCCAAGCTAACTAACCACTGTAGCTAGTATTGACATAATTAAATCACAATGGATTAGCTAGTTTTCCATGAAACCACTGCCTAGTTTTCCATGAAACCGCACTAATATGTTTACATTAGCTAGCTAGCTAAACATTTGGCTTTGGGCTGGTGCTGGCAGTATGGGATATTGAGAGTGAATTAAGAATCTTCTTTGTCATCTTGCTAGTTAGTTATCTAGCTGGGGTCATTTGGCTAGTATCAACAAAGGCCTTTCTACAAAAGAACAACATTAGCGCAGCTAGCGTAGAATCAAGACCTTAAGTACACGGACATGCATTGCCAAACAACGCTACTTTCTGGTATAGAGTATTAGTATTGGTTTAGAGTATTAGTATTGGTTTAGAGTATTAGTATTGGTTTAGAGTATTAGAACAAAGCTGAGTGACTGATGGCTTTCAAGGTCTTTGCTGTGTGACGTTCTTCACAGGTGCTGAGTATTGTAGGCAGGGAAACGTTTGACAATCCTACCTTTTTTGTCTGAGCTTTTAAAGAGAATGTTGGGGAATGTCGCTTATGAGGTCTCTGAGGGGTCCCTCTGCCTGATCACGTGTGTGTGTGTGTGTGTGTGTGTGTGTGTGTGTGTGTGTGTGTGTGTTAGCTGGTTCAGGTGATCATCAACACGACCCAGCTGGAAGCATCATGTGTTTACCTGGAGGAGTTCATCTCCAACATCACTAATGTTCCCCCCGATACCGCCAACGCTACCAAGCTCTACGGGACGTCCACGTTTAAGGTATGCACATGCTCATGCACAACCAGACCCCCCCGCCCCCCCTTCCCCCAACCATCCTTCTCTCCATCCACCACTCGTCTTTTCTTACAGCCAATGATTTTGCTGATAGAAACTCTCTAGACAGAAGTTTAACCTGCTGTAATATGTGGTGGACGTACCTTAGTCAATTAACCTTAATTGACTGAACTGACTGTAAAGTTTAGAGCCCGACCAATAAATCGGTGAACGATATTATCGTCCGATTTATAAGCATTTCCCAGAAATATTTGTATTTGTCTTTATTCCGCTGATACACAAAGACATAATAAACAACAACAACAACAACAACAACAACCCTGACCCGATTGCAGCTAGCTCGTCTCTCCGCACTGACCCGATTGCAGCTAGCTCGTCTCTCCGCACTGACCCGATTGCAGCTAGCTCGTCTCTCCGCACTGACCCGATTGCAGCTAGCTCGTCTCTCCGCACTGACCCGATTGCAGCTAGCTCGTCTCTCCGCACTGACCCGATTGCAGCTAGCTCGTCTCTCCGCACTGACCCGATTGCAGCTAGCTCGTCTCTCCGCACTGACCCGATTGCAGCTAGCTCGTCTCTCCGCACTGACCCGATTGCAGCTAGCTCGTCTCTCCGCACTGACCTGACCCGATTGCAGCTAGCTCGTCTCTCTGCCGCCGAGCTGATCTGGTAACAGCTAGCTGGTCTCTGCCGCCGAGCTGATCTGGTAACAGCTAGCTGGTCTCTGCCGCCGAGCTGATCTGGTATCCCAGTTATCGAAGAGGATGATCCTGGAAATAATGTGCAAGAGACATTGTTGTACAGAAACGTTCTGTCAGTTTCTGAATCCCACAGGGATTCTGGGTATTCCCCATTTGGATCTGAAAACACCAGCATGGATACGAACCCCAAACAATATAAATAAAGTATGTGAATGAGTTTGGTCCTTCCATCTCTCTCCAAAAACACACCTTCCCTCCAAATGAGTGCAGTCCAGAATGATTCTGGATGGTGTCTTAGGATGAACTCTTCAGAAGAAGACTGTGTCCTGAGTAACCGTCATCCGCGTCGGCCCTGGTTGTATCAGGTTCTTGGTGCTGTGTTGAAGCAGCAGGTCCAGGGAGGAGCACAGAGTGAAGGAACACAGTTTTACTTGTTTTCACCTACACACACACTTTTCCACATTTTGTATTACCCTCGGAGCACCACATACACCACCACAGGGGTGGCAGCGTAGCCTAGTGGTTATTGGAAGGTAGCCTAGTGGTTAGAGGCAGGTAGCCTAGTGGTTAGAGGCAGGTAGCCTAGTGGTTAGAGGCAGGTAGCCTAGTGGTTAGAGGCAGCGTAGCCTAGTGGTTAGAGGCAGGTAGCCTAGTGGTTAGAGGCAGGTAGCCTAGTGGTTAGAGGCAGGTGGCCTAGTGGTTAGAGGCAGGTGGCCTAGTGGTTAGAGGCAGGTGGCCTAGTGGTTAGAGGCAGGTAGCCTAGTGGTTAGAGGCAGGTAGCCTAGTGGTTAGAGGCAGGTAGCCTAGTGGTTAGAGGCAGGTAGCCTAGTGGTTAGAGGCAGGTAGCCTAGTGGTTAGAGGCAGGTAGCCTAGTGGTTAGAGGCAGGTAGCCTAGTGGTTAGAGGCAGGTAGCCTAGTGGTTAGAGGCAGGTAGCCTAGTGGTTAGAGGCAGGTAGCCTAGTGGTTAGAGGAGGTAGCCTAGTGGTTAGAGCAGGTAGCCTAGTGGTTAGAGGCAGGTGGCCTAGTGGTTAGAGGCAGGTGGCCTAGTGGTTAGAGGCAGGTGGCCTAGTGGTTAGAGGCAGGTAGCCTAGTGGTTAGAGGCAGGGTAGCCTAGTGGTTAGAGGCAGGGTAGCCTAGTGGTTAGAGGCAGGGTAGCCTAGTGGTTAGAGGCAGGGTAGCCTAGTGGTTAGAGGCAGGTAGCCTAGTGGTTAGAGGCAGGGTAGCCTAGTGGTTAGAGGCAGGGTAGCCTAGTGGTTAGAGGCAAGGTAGCCTAGTGGTTAGAGGCAGGGTAGCCTAGTGGTTAGAGGCAGGGTAGCCTAGTGGTTAGAGGCAGGTAGCCTAGTGGTTAGAGGCAGGTAGCCTAGTGGTTAGAGGCAGGTAGCCTAGTGGTTAGAGGCAGGTAGCCTAGTGGTTAGAGGCAGGTAGCCTAGTGGTTAGAGGCAGGTAGCCTAGTGGTTAGAGGCAGGGTAGCCTAGTGGTTAGAGGCAGGGTAGCCTAGTGGTTAGAGGCAGGTAGCCTAGTGGTTAGAGGCAGGGTAGCCTAGTGGTTAGAGGCAGGGTAGCCTAGTGGTTAGAGGCAGGGTAGCCTAGTGGTTAGAGGCAGGGTAGCCTAGTGGTTAGAGGCAGGGTAGCCTAGTGGTTAGAGGCAAGGTAGCCTAGTGGTTAGAGGCAGGGTAGCCTAGTGGTTAGAGGCAGGTAAGCCTAGTGGTTAGAGGCAGGTAGCCTAGTGGTTAGAGGCAGGTAGCGTAGTAACCGAAAGGTTGCTAGATCAAATCCCTGAGCTGACAAGGTTAACCCACTGTTCCCCGGGCGCCGAAGACGTGGATATCGATTAAGGCAGCCTTCCGCACCTCTCTGATTCAGAGGTGTTGGGTTAAATGCTAAAGACATTTCAGTTGAATACATTCAGTTGTACAACTGACCAGGTATCCCCCTTTCCCCTATCTGCTAAATGACCTAAATGTAAAAAATCTCTCTCCAGGATGCGAGACATGCAGCAGAAGAGGAGATCTACACCAATCTGAACGCTAAGATCGACCAGTTCCTTCAGCTGGCAGACTACGATTGGACAGCAGCCCAGGGGGGCGGGGATCCGAGCGACTACCTGAGTGACCTCATCGCCTTCCTCTGTTCCACTTTCTCTGTCTTCACACACCTGCCGGTTAGTATCTCACATACACACACCTTCTCTGTCTTCACACACCTGGCGGGTTAGCATCTCACATACACACACACCTTCTCTGCCTTCACACACCTGGCGGAATAGCATCTCACATACACACACCTTCTCTCTCTTCACACACCTGGCGGAATAGCATCTCACATACACACACCTTCTCTGTCTTCACACACCTGCTGGTCAGTATAAATTAATCAATCAAATGAATTTTATAAAGGCCTTTACAGATCAGTGCTTTAGAGATCCCAGGCCTAAACATGAAAGAGCAAATGAAGTAAAACCATAGTGGGGAAAAAACTGTCTGGAAGGAATAAATCTAGAGGAACCAGACTCTGAGGGGTTGTCAGTCCTCTCCTGGCTGTACTGGGTAGAGAGGAACCAGGCTCTGAGGGGTGGTCAGTCCTCTCCTGGCTGTACTGGGTAGAGAGGAACCAGGCTCTGAGGGGTGGTCAGTCCTCTCCTGGCTGTACTGGGTAGAGACTAACCAGACTCTGAGGGGTGGTCAGTCCTCTCCTGGCTGTACTGGGTAGAGAGGAACCAGGCTCTGAGGGGTGGTCAGTCCTCTCCTGGCTGTACTGGGTAGAGAGGAACCAGGCTCTGAGGGGTGGTCAGTCCTCTACTGGCTGTACTGGGTAGAGAGGAACCAGACTGAGGGGTGACCAGTCCTCTACTGGCTGTACTGGGTAGAGAGGAACCAGGCTCTGAGGGGTGACCAGTCCTCTCCTGGCTGTACTGGGTAGAGAGGAATCAGGCTCTGAGGGGTGGTCAGTCCTCTACTGACTGTACTGGGTAGACCAGAGGAACCCGGCTCTGAGGGGTGACCAGTCCTCTACTGGCTGTACTGGGTAGAGAGGAACCAGACTCTGAGGGGTGACCAGTCCTCTACTGGCTGTACTGGGTAGAGAGGAACCAGGCTCTGAGGGGTGACCAGTCCTCTACTGGCTGTACTGGGTAGAGAGGAACCAGGCTCTGAGGGGTGGTCAGTTCTCTCCTGGCTGTACTGGGTAGACCAGAGGAACCGGGCTCTGAGGGGTGGTCAGTCCTCTACTGGCTGTACTGGGTAGAGAGGAACCAGGTTCTGAGGGGTGGTCAGTCCTCTCCTGGCTGTACTGGGTAGAGAGGAACCAGACTCTGAGGGGTGACCAGTCCTCTACTGGCTGTACTGGGTAGAGAGGAACCAGGCTCTGAGGGGTGACCAGTCCTCTCCTGGCTGTACTGGGTAGACCAGAGGAACCAGGCTCTGAGGGGTGGTCAGTTCTCTCCTGGCTGTACTGGGTAGAGAGGAACCAGGCTCTGAGGGGTGGTCAGTCCTCTCCTGGCTGTACTGGGTAGAGAGGAACCAGGCTCTGAGGGGTGGTCAGTCCTCTCCTGGCTGTACTGGGTAGAGAGGAACCAGGCTCTGAGGGGTGGTCAGTCCTCTACTGGCTGTACTGGGTAGAGAGGAACCAGGCTCTGAGGGGTGGTCAGTTCTCTCCTGGCTGTACTGGGTAGACCAGAGGAACCGGGCTCTGAGGGGTGGTCAGTCCTCTCCTGGCTGTACTGGGTAGAGAGGAACCAGGCTCTGAGGGGTGGTCAGTCCTCTCCTGGCTGTACTGGGTAGAGAGGAACCAGGCTCTGAGGGGTGGTCAGTCCTCTACTGGCTGTACTGGGTAGAGAGGAACCAGACTCTGAGGGGTGACCAGTCCTCTACTGGCTGTACTGGGTAGAGAGGAACCAGGCTCTGAGGGGTGACCAGTCCTCTCCTGGCTGTACTGGGTAGAGAGGAATCAGGCTCTGAGGGGTGGTCAGTCCTCTACTGACTGTACTGGGTAGACCAGAGGAACCCGGCTCTGAGGGGTGACCAGTCCTCTACTGGCTGTACTGGGTAGAGAGGAACCAGACTCTGAGGGGTGACCAGTCCTCTACTGGCTGTACTGGGTAGAGAGGAACCAGGCTCTGAGGGGTGACCAGTCCTCTACTGGCTGTACTGGGTAGAGAGGAACCAGGCTCTGAGGGGTGACCAGTCCTCTACTGGCTGTACTGGGTAGAGAGGAACCAGACTCTGAGGGGTGACCAGTCCTCTCCTGGCTGTACTGGGTAGAGAGGAACCAGGCTCTGAGGGGTGACCAGTCCTCTCCTGGCTGTACTGGGTAGAGAGGAATCAGGCTCTGAGGGGTGACCAGTCCTTTACTGGCTGTACTGGGTAGAGAGGAACCAGGCTCTGAGGGGTGGTCAGTTCTCTCCTGGCTGTACTGGGTAGACCAGAGGAACCGGGCTCTGAGGGGTGGTCAGTCCTCTACTGGCTGTACTGGGTAGAGAGGAACCAGGTTCTGAGGGGTGGTCAGTCCTCTCCTGGCTGTACTGGGTAGAGAGGAACCAGACTCTGAGGGGTGACCAGTCCTCTACTGGCTGTACTGGGTAGAGAGGAACCAGGCTCTGAGGGGTGACCAGTCCTCTCCTGGCTGTACTGGGTAGACCAGAGGAACCAGGCTCTGAGGGGTGGTCAGTTCTCTCCTGGCTGTACTGGGTAGAGAGGAACCAGACTCTGAGGGGTGACCAGTCCTCTCCTGGCTGTACTGGGTAGACCAGAGGAACCAGGCTCTGAGGGGTGGTCAGTCCTCTCCTGGCTGTACTGGGTAGAGAGGAACCAGGCTCTGAGGGGTGGTCAGTCCTCTACTGGCTGTACTGGGTAGATTTGAACCAGGCTCTGAGGGGTGGTCAGTCCTCTACTGGCTGTACTGGGTAGAGTTGAACCAGGCTCTGAGGGGTGACCAGTCCTCTTTTGCCTGTACTGGGTACAGAGGAACCAGGCTCTGAGGGGTGGTCAGTCCTCTACTGGCTGTACTGGGTAGACCAGAGGAACCAGGTTCTGGGGGGAGACCAGTCCTCTACTGACTGTACTGGGTAGAGAGGAACCAGGCTCTGAGGGGTGGTCAGTCCTCTACTGGCTGTACTGGGTACAGAGGAACCAGGCTCTGAGGGGTGGTCAGTCCTCTACTGGCTGTACTGGGTAGACCAGAGGAACCAGGTTCTGGGGGGAGACCAGTCCTCTACTGACTGTACTGGGTAGACCAAAGGAACCAGGCTCTGAGGGGTGACCAGTCCTCTACTGGCTGTACTGGGTAGACCAGAGGATCCTGGCTCTGAGGGGTGGTCAGTCCTCTACTGGCTGTACTGGGTAGAGATTAACCAGGCTCTGAGGGGTGGTCAGTCCTCTACTGGCTGTACTGGGTAGAGAGGAACCAGGCTCTGAGGGGTGACCAGTCCTCTACTGGCTGTACTGGGTAGAGAGAAACCAGGCTCTGAGGGGTGGTCAGTCCTCTACTGACTGTACTGGGTAGACCAGAGGAACCAGGCTCTGAGGGGTGGCCAGTCCTCTCCTGGCTGTACTGGGTAGAGAGGAACCAGGCTTCAATATATCCACAGAATTTTCATTCCTCAGGATGACACTTATTTTGTGAAGTGCACCAGTCCCTCCTGCAGCAAAGCACCCCCACAACATGATGCTGCCACCCCCGTGCTTCACGGTTGGGATGGTGTTCTTCGGCTTGCAAGCCTCCCCTTTTTCCTCCAAACATAACAATGGTCATTATGGCCAAACAGTTCTATTTTTGTTTCATCAGACCAGAGGACATTTCTCCAAAAAGTACGATCTTTGTCCCCATGTGCAGTTACAAACCAGTTACAATCCGTAGTCTGCCATTTTTCTGGCTGTTTTGGAGCAGTGGCTTCTTCCTTGCTGAGCGGCCTTTCAGGTTATGTTGATATAGGACTCATTTTACTGTGGATAGAGATACTTTTGTACCGGTTTCCTCCAGCATCTTCACAGGGTCCTTTGCTGTTGTTCTGGGATTGATTTGCACTTTTCACACCAAAGTACGTTCATCTCTAGGAGACAGAACACGTCTCCTTCCTGAGCGGTATGACAGCTGCGTGGTCCCATGGTGTTTATACTTGTGTACTATTGTTTGTCCGGATGAACGTGGTACCTTCAGGCGTTTGGAAATTGCTCCCAAGGATGAACCAGACTTGTGGAGGTCTACAATTTTTTTCTGAGGTCTTGGCTGATTTCTTTAGATGTCAAGCAAAGAGGCACTGAGTTTGAAGGTCGGCCTTGAAATACATCCACAGGTACACAGTCACCTTAGTGTAAACTTCTGACTCACTGGAATTGGGTCATAATCTGTGAAAGACAGACAGAAATAATCTGTCTGTAAACAATTGTTGGAGAAATGACTTGTGTCATGCACAAAGTAGATGTCGTAACTGACTTTCCAAAACTATAGTTTGTTAAGAAGAAATTTGTGGAGTGGCTGAGAAACGAGTTTCAACCTAAGTGTATGTAAACTTACCACTTCAACTGTATAGGCTTAGGGGTTTGATATTAATATAAACATATGAGTTTAAGGAAGAGAAGCTTAGGCCTAGAGAACCGATTTTTAAACCTTTTTAGAACATTTTTGAACAGGCTAATATAGCAAAAATTGTACTAGGCTACCGGTATTTATTTTACAACATGTCTATTTTAATGCTAATTAAAAAGCAAAACTTTTTATTGTGTTGCAATTGGCTGACAGGAATAACAAGCTCACGTAGTTCTCATCGACTCACACACATTAAATTAACAGAGGACGAGTCCAGTCGGTCAGTATATTTTAATTGCACGAACCCGAGACTCATGGCATTTGTATCAGACCCAACCCAGATCCGAGACAAAAGTCCCGGGTTCTGATCTCTGAATTCCGGGTCTGTTGGACCCGTGATGACCTCAACTATTAACGCAGGGGTCCCGGGTTCTAGTCTCTGAATTCTGGGTCTTTTGGACCCTTGAAGACATCTACTACTAACGCAGGGGTCCCGGGTTCTGGTCTCTGAATTCTGGGTCTTTTGGACCCGTGAAGACATCTACTACTAACGCAGGGTTCCCGGGTTCTGGTCTCTGAATTCCGGGTCTTTTGGACCCATGAAGACATCTACTACTAACGCAGGGGTCCCGGGTTCTGGTCTCTGAATTCTGGGTCTTTTGGACCCGTGAAGACATCTACTACTAACGCAGGGTTCCCGGGTTCTGGTCTCTGAATTCCGGGTCTTTTGGACCCGTGAAGACCTCTACTACTAACGCATGTGAAAGTGTGTTTGCGAGTCCTGGTCTTAAATGTTTACTTGTCTCCGATCTGGGTCTGTGTCCTGGGTCTCTGTCCTGGGTCTGAATCAGGGTCACTACATATTTATTATGTACTGGATTCATAGCTCAGTCTAAAATCTCCTTCTCTATATATTTGTATAGGGATATAGATTGCATGTTATTAATGCTACAGTCCTTTTTTTTGGTTGTTAATCCGATTCGCCCTTCTTGATTTCTTGTCTTTATAAAAGTGTATTAAATAATAATAACTTTAATAATTAAATAAATTAAATTAAATCAGTTTTAGATTGTTCGGAGCAGGAGTAACATAATTTCGCTGCACTGCTATAACACCTGTTAAACTGTTACACTTTTGATTCGACGAGATTGAGAAAGCGGGTTTGACCTCGGACTGAAATGACCCTTCACCCTTGAACCCCCGACTTGCTCTCTTTCCCATAGGGTAGTGCCATAGAACACGCTAGACTGCCGGTAAGTACAGTTTGAGTGTTACCGACCGTAACAAGACCACAGAGCATGAGCGTGATGCACGGTCGCCTGGTTTTTGTCAAGAATACATGTATGGACTGACTGATTTGGCTCTTACTTATTCTGATGGACAGACACTTTGATTGATTGTCTGAAAGAGATTCTGATTGGGTGAAAGCTCCTAAAAGTCTGAAAGAGATTCTGATTGGGTGAAAGCTCCTAAAAGTCTGAAAGAGATTCTGATTGGGTGACAGCTCCTAAAAGTCTGAAAGAGATTCTGATTGGGTGACAGCTCCTAAAAGTCTGAAAGAGATTCTGATTGGGTGACAGCTCCTAAAAGTCTGAAAGAGATTCTGATTGGGTGACAGCTCCTAAAAGTCTGAAAGAGATTCTGATTGATTGACAGCTCCTAAAAGTCTGAAAGAGATTCTGATTGGGTGACAGCTCCTAAAAGTCTGAAAGAGATTCTGATTGGGTGACAGCTCCTAAAAGTCTGAAAGAGATTCTGATTGGGTGAAAGCTCCTAAAAGTCTGAAAGAGATTCTGATTGGGTGACAGCTCCTAAAAGTCTGAAAGAGATTCTGATTGATTGACAGCTCCTAAAAGTCTGAAAGAGATTCTGACTGATGACTACTCGTGGGAATAGTGTGCCAGTTGGGATCTCATCCTCTGTGATTAACACCGGGTCCCGATTCGCTCAGAAATAACCAAATAACTACCCCTTGGCCCTAACTGTATGGATTTGACCCCCTGGGTTCCTTTTGAAAAGGCCAGCCCTTGATTAACATCTCCCGAAGAGTGAATAACATTGCTCTGGAGTTGGCCTCTCCCAGATGCCTCCTACCCACAGCCCTGTGACACTGACTTGGCTGAGGCTGCATGAGGGATGTGTGTTTTGACCAGACAGAGGCTCTGGCATGTGGGAAACCTTCTCATGGAGCTGATCCTGGTAACGCTGCATATTTATTATTTAACCAAAGACACAGGAAAAAAATTAAGTGAAACTGTCCACCCTGTTCTCCTCTTCCACCCCGTTCTCCTCTTCCACCCCGTTCTCCTCTTCCACCCCGTTCTCCTCTTCCACCCCGTTCTCCTCTTCCACCCCGTTCTCCTCTTCCACCCCGTTCTCCTCTTCCACCCCGTTCTCCTCTTCCACCCCGTTCTCCTCTCCCACCCCATTCTCCTCTTCCCTCCTCCTCTCTACCCCGTTCTCCTCTTCCACCCTGTTCTCCTCTTCCACCCCGTTCTCCTCTTCCACCCCGTTCTCCTCTTCCACCCCGTTCTCCTCTTCCACCCCGTTCTCCTCTTCCACCCCGTTCTCCTCTTCCACCCCGGTCTCCTCTTCCACCCCGGTCTCCTCTTCCACCCCGGTCTCCTCTTCCACCCCGTTCTCCTCTTCCACCCCGTTCTCCTCTTCCACCCCGTTCTCCTCTTCCACCCCGTTCTCCTCTTCCACCCCGTTCTCCTCTTCCACCCTGTTCTCCTCTTCCACCCCGTTCTCCTCTTCCCTCCTCCTCTCTACCCTGTTCTCCTCTCTACCCTGTTCTCCTCTTCCACCCTGTTCTCCTCTTCCACCCTGTTCTCCTCTTCCACCCTGTTCTCCTCTTCCACCCCGTTCTCCTCTTCCACCCCGTTCTCCTCTTCCACCCCGTTCTCCTCTTCCACCCCGTTCTCCTCTTCCACCCCGTTTCTCCTCTTCCACCCTCTCCACCCCGTTCTCCTCTTCCACCCCGTTCTCCTCTTCCACCCCGTTCTCCTCTTCCACCCCGTTCTCCTCTTCCCTCCTCCTCTCTACCCCGTTCTCCTCTTCCACCCTGTCCTCTTCACCCCGTTCTCCTCTTCCCTCTTCCACCCCGTTCTCCTCTTCCACCCCGTTCTCCTCTTCCACCCAGTTCTCCTCTTCCACCCCGTTCTCCTCTTCCACCCCGTTCTCCTCTTCCACCCCGTTCTCCTCTTCCACCCCGTTCTCCTCTTCCACCCCGTTCTCCTCTTCCACCCCGTTCTCCTCTTCCACCCTGTTCTCCTCTTCCACCCTGTTCTCCTCTTCCACCCTGTTCTCCTCTTCCACCCTGTTCTCCTCTTCCACCCCGTTCTCCTCTTCCACGTTCTCTTCCCTCCTCTCCACCACGTTCTCTTCCCTCCTCTCCACCCCGTTCTCTTCCCTCCTCTCCACCCCGTTCTCCTCCCTCCTCTTCCACCCCGTTCTCCTCTTCCACCCCGTTCTCCTCTTCCACCCCATTCTCCTCTTCCACCCCGTTCTCCTCTTCCACCCCGTTCTCCTCTTCCACTCCGTTCTCCTCTTCCACCCTCTCCACCCCGTTCTCCTCTTCCACCCCGTTCTCCTCTTCCACCCCGTTCTCCTCTTCCACCCCGTTCTCCTCTTCCACCCCGGTCTCCTCTTCCACCCCGGTCTCCTCTTCCACCCCGGTCTCCTCTTCCACCCCGGTCTCCTCTTCCACCCCGGTCTCCTCTTCCACCCCGGTCTCCTCTTCCACCCCGGTCTCCTCTTCCATCCCGGTCTCCTCTTCCATCCCGGTCTCCTCTTCCACCCCGGTCTCCTCTTCCACCCCGGTCTCCTCTTCCACCCCGGTCTCCTCTTCCACCCCGGTCTCCTCTTCCATCCCGGTCTCCTCTTCCACCCCGGTCTCCTCTTCCACCCCGGTCTCCTCTTCCACCCCGGTCTCCTCTTCCACCCCGGTCTCCTCTTCCACCCCGGTCTCCTCTTCCCTCCACCCCGGTCTCCTCTTCCCTCCACCCCGGTCTCCTCTTCCCTCCACCCCGGTCTCCTCTCCCCTCCACCCCGGTCTCCTCTCCCCTCCACCCCGGTCTCCTCTCCCCTCCACCCCGGTCTCCTCTCCCCTCCACCCCGGTCTCCTCCTTCCACCCCGGTCTCCTCTTCCCTCCGGTCTCCTCTTCCCTCCGGTCTCCTCTTCCCTCCGGTCTCCTCTTCCCCGGTCTCCTCTTCCCCCCGGTCTCCTCTTCCCCCCGGTCTCCTCTTCCCCCCGGTCTCCTCTTCCCCCCGTTCTCCTCTTCCCCCCGTTCTCCTCTTCCCCTCGTTCTCCTCTTCCCTCCGTTCTCCTCTTCCCCCCGTTCTCCTCTTCCCTCCACTCCGTTCTCCTCTTCCCTCCGTTCTCCTCTTCCCTCCACTCCGTTCTCCTCTCCTCTCCGTTCTTCTCTTCCCTCCACTCCTCATCCTCTAATAGTTCCTGACAGCTACGTGTGTGTGTGTGTCGCTTCCCAAAGCAGCCCCATTCTGCTCCTTGTTAGTTCCCCTTTGTTGCTATGTCAAACAGTAATGGTCGTGAGGCTTGTATTGTATAAACATTCGTTGCTCATATCTAATGGTTTCAGTGCCTCCTTCCTCAATTGAGGACAATGGTTGTGGCTGTGTGTTATAGGTCACCCTACTTAGTTCAGCCTGGCTGTTGTAGGTCACCCTACTTAGTTCGGCCTGGCTGTTGTAGGTCACCCTACTTAGTTCAGCCTGGCTGTTGTAGGTCACCCTACTTAGTTCGGCCTGGCTGTTGTAGGTCACCCTACTTAGTTCAGCCTGGCTGTTGTAGGTCACCCTACTTAGTTCGGCCTGGCTGTTGTAGGTCACCCTACTTAGTTCGGCCTGGCTGTTGTAGGTCACCCTACTTAGTTCAGCCTGGCTGTTGTAGGTCACCCTACTTAGTTCTGCCTGGCTGTTGTAGGTCACCCTACTTAGTTCAGCCTGGCTGTTGTAGGTCACCCTACTTAGTTCAGCCTGGCTGTTGTAGGTCACCCTACTTAGTTCAGCCTGGCTGTTGTAGGTCACCCTACTTAGTTTGGCCTGGCTGTTGTAGGTCACCCTACTTAGTTCGGCCTGGCTGTTGTAGGTCACCCTACTTAGTTCGGCCTGGCTGTTGTAGGTCACCCTACTTAGTTCGGCCTGGCTGTTGTAGGTCACCCTACTTAGTTCGGCCTGGCTGTTGTAGGTCACCCTACTTAGTTCGGCCTGGCTGTTGTAGGTCACCCTACTTAGTTCGGCCTGGCTGTTGTAGGTCACCCTACTTAGTTCGGCCTGGCTGTTGTAGGTCACCCTACTTAGTTCGGCCTGGCTGTTGTAGGTCACCCTACTTAGTTCGGCCTGGCTGTTGTAGGTCACCCTACTTAGTTCGGCCTGGCTGTTGTAGGTCACCCTACTTAGTTCGGCCTGGCTGTTGTAGGTCACCCTACTTAGTTCGGCCTGGCTGTTGTAGGTCACCCTACTTAGTTCGGCCTGGCTGTTGTAGGTCACCCTACTTAGTTCGGCCTGGCTGTTGTAGGTCACCCTACTTAGTTCGGCCTGGCTGTTGTAGGTCACCCTACTTAGTTTGGCCTGGCTGTTGTAGGTCACCCTACTTAGTTCGAGACTCCTACCACGTTTTCTCTCTTCTTCCCTCCCCCTTCATCCAGCTTTCCATCCCTCCATCTTGTTAATGAAAGTGTCCCATCAAAGGTCTCATTAAAAAACCCTCCAAACGGCTGTACAAATATACCTTCATTACAGAGAGGGGGAGGGAGGAGGGAGGGGAGGGGTTGAGAGGGAGGGATAGGGAGGGAGGGGTTGGGAGGGATAGGGAGAGGGAGATAGATAGGGAGGGAGAGGGAGGGAGGGAGGGGTTGGGAGAGGGAGATAGATAGGGAGCGAGGGGGAGGGATGGAGGGAGAGGGGGGTTGGGAGGGGGGAGGGAGGGGTTGGGAGGGAGTGAGGGGGAGATGGAGGGGTTGGGGGGGGGATGGAGAGGGAGGGGTTGGGAGGGAGGGATAGGGAGGGGGAGATAGATAGGGAGAGAGGGGGAGGGATGGAGAGGGAGGGAGAGGGGGGAGGGAAGGGATGGAGTCAACCTCCCCCATCTCTCTCTGTCAACCTCCTCCATCTCCCTCTGTCAACCTCCCCCATCTCCCTCTGTCAACCTCCCCCATCTCTCTCTGTCAACCTCCCCCATCTCTCTCTGTCAACCTCCCCCATCTCCCTCTGTCAACCTCCCCCATCTCCCTCTGTCAACCTCCCCCATCTCTCTCTGTCAACCTCCCCCATCTCCCTCTGTCAACCTCCCCCATCTCCCTCTGTCAACCTCCCCCATCTCCCTCTGTCAACCTCCCCCATCTCCCTCTGTCAACCTCCCGAATCTCCCCCTCGCCTGACCTGTGAAAGACGTATCTTCATCAATCGTCTTAATCACAACCTAGTTTATTTATCTGTACCCGGGATCATGTGTTATAAATAACATTGAATTATATCGTCAGAATATAGTTGTAAACGTGTCCAGTTTTTATAGCTTGTTGTCATCAAAATGCACAAGTCCTTGGCGTCAATAAGGTTCGGGGAAGTGTATTTGTTGTCTTCTCCGTAAATACTTGAGCTTGCTGTGACAACGCTGATTAACACTAATTTAGATGATGCTGGTGTGTGTTCAGGTTATTGATTATGTCCCTAGAATAACACACACACACACACACACACACACACGTGTTTCCCAACACAAAACGCATAAACACACACGGTTTAACCAGGTGATGATAAATACCTACCTCTGTTTGTTTCTATGAACAAATAACACACTCATTTATCAAAACCATCACCATGGAAACTACCACTGTTTACTGTACAATCACCACAACGCTCTGTGTGTGTGTGTGTGTGTGTGTGTGTGTGTTTTCTCTCGCTCTCTCTGTTTCTTGTATATATTAGTTATTAATGTCATTGTCATGCAGTTCCTCTCTCTCTTCATCTGGATTCTCTATTCACCTTGATCATCTTAACTGCACCTGAAGTGGCTCTGATTAGGAGTGTGTGTGTGTGTGTGTGTGATGTCTCCAGAGACGATTAAAGGAGAGAAACGAGGGGGATGGCTGAACAGTTTGTAATGGTGGGCCTTTCACAGCCAGCCAGAGTTCTAACCTCGAGTTCACCAGTGATTACATCTGAATACCAAGGATGAAATTCATGTCGGTATATCTACGTATCTTATTGTCTCTCTCTCTCTCTCTGTCTCTCTCTCTCTCTCTCTCTCTCTCTCTCTCTCTCTCTCTCTCTCTCTGTCTCTCTGTCTCTCTGTCTCTCTCTCTGTCTCTCTCTCTGTCTCTCTCTCTCTGTCTCTCTCTCTCTCTCTGTCTCTCTCTCTCTGTCTCTCTCTCTCTGTCTCTCTCTCTCTCTCTGTCTCTCTCTCTCTCTGTCTCTCTCTCTCTCTGTCTCTCTCTCTCTCTCTCTCTGTCTGTCTCTCTGTCTCTCTCTCTGTCTACAGGGTAAGGTAGCCCAGACAGCCTGTATGTCAGCCTGTAAGCACCTCTCTACCTCTCTGCTCCAGCTGCTGCTGGAGACAGACGTCAGACAGGTGTCTATGGGAGCTCTGCAGCAGTTCAACACAGACGTCAAGGAGTGTGAGAGTGAGTACACAGACACACACACACACACCCTCACCTGCCCATTTTAAAGAACACAAAACATTGAAGAAACACAATCTAATGAAACACGCTAACTACACACACGCTAACTACACACACGCTAACTACACACACGCCGCAGCGCGCGCTCATGCTAACTACACACACGCCACCGCTTGGTCAGTGGTTGTGGTCAGTAGTCGCGTGGTTGTGGTCAGTAGTCGCGTGGTCAGTAGTCGTCGGTAGTTGTCAGTGGTTGTGGTCAGTAGTCGTCAGTGGTTGTGGTCAGTAGTCGTCAGTGGTTGTGGTCAGTAGTTGTCGTCAGTGGTTGTGGTCAGTAGTTGTGGTCAGTGGTGTAGTTGTGGTCAGTGGTTCTGGTCAGTTGTTGTGGTCAGTAGTTGTGGTCGGTGGTTGTGTGGTTGTCAGTTGATGTGTGATTGTGGTCAGTAGTCATGTGATTGTGGTCAGTAGTCGTGTGGTTGTGGTCAGTAGTCGTCAGTGGTAGTCATCAGTAGTTGTGGTCAGTGGTTGTGGTCGGTACTTGTGTGGTTGTGGTCAGTAGTCATGTGGTTGTGGTCAGTGGTCGTCAGTAGTCGTCAGTGGTGTAGTTGTGGTCAGTGGTTGTGGTCAGTAGTTGTGGTCGGTGGTTGTGGTCGGTGGTTGTGTGGTTGTCAGTTGATGTGTGATTGTGGTCAGTAGTCGTGTGGTTGTGGTCAGTATTCGTGTGGTTGTGGTCAGTAGTCGTGTGGTTGTGGTCAGTAGTCGTGTGGTTGTGGTCAGTAGTCGTCGGTAGTTGTCAGTGGTTGTGGTCAGTAGTCGTCAGTGGTGTAGTTGTGGTCAGTGGTTGTGGTCAGTAGTTGTGGTTGTGGTCGGTGGTTGTGTGGTTGTCAGTTGATGTGTGATTGTGGTCAGTAGTCGTGTGATTGTGGTCAGTAGTCGTGTGGTTGTGGTCAGTAGTCGTCAGTGGTAGTCGTCAGTAGTTGTGGTCAGTGGTTGTGTGGTTGTGGTCGGTACTTGTGTGGTTGTGGTCAGTGGTTGTGTGGTTGCAGTCAATAGCTGTGTGGTTGTCAGTTGATGTGTGGTTGTTGTCAGTAGTTGTGTGGTTGTGGTCAATGGTTGTGTGGTTGTTGTCATTTGCAGTCAGTAGTTGTGGTCAATAGTTGTGTGGTTATTTTTATTTTACCTGTATTTAACTAGGCAAGTCAGTTAAGAACAAATTCTTATTTTCAATGACAGCCTAGGAACAGTGGGTTAACTGTCTGTTCAGGGGCAGAATGACAGATTTGTACCTTGTCAGCTCGGGGATTTGAACTTGCAACCTTTCGGCTGTTAGTCCAACGCTCTAACCACTAGGCTACCCTGACTACTGTCAGTTGCGGTCAGTAGTTGTGTGGTTGTGGTCAATAGCTGTGTGGTTGTGGTCAATAGCTGTGTGGTTGTGGTCAGTTGATGTGTGGTTGCGGTCAGTAGTTGCGGTCAGTAGTTGCGGTCAGTAGTTGCGGTCAGTAGTTGCGGTCAGTAGTTGCGTGGTTGCGGTCAGTAGTTGCATGGTTGCGGTCAGTAGTTGCGTGGTTGCGGTCAGTAGTTGCGTGGTTGCGGTCAGTAGTTGCGTGGTTGCGGTCAGTAGTTGCGTGGTTGCGGTCAGTAGTTGTGTGGTTGTGAGGTAGCCTAGTGGTTGGAGCAGTGGTTGGAGCAAGGTAGCCTAGTGGTTGGAGCAAGGAAGCCTAGTGGTTGGAGCAAGGTAGCCTAGTGGTTGGAGCAAGGTAGCCTAGTGGTTGGAGCAAGGTAGCCTAGTGGTTGGAGCAAGGTAGCCTAGTGGTTGGAGCAAGGTAGCCTAGTGGTTGGAGCAAGGTAGCCTAGTGGTTGGAGCAAGGTAGCCTAGTGGTTGGAGCGTTGGGCCAGTAACCGAAATGTTCCAAGACTGAATCCCCCGAGCTGACAAGGTAAAAGATCTAGAGGTAGAGGCGTGGATCAGAAAACCAGTCAGTATCTGGTGTGACCATGTACCTCATGCAGTGCGACACGTCTCCTTCACATAGAGTTGATCAGGCTGTTTGATTGTGGCCTGTGGAATGTTGTCCCAGTCCTCTTCCATGGCTGAGTGAAGTTGCTGGATATTGGTGGGAACTGGAACACGCTGTCGTACTTGTCGATCCACAGCATTCCAAACATGCTCAATTGGTAACATGTCTGGGGAGTATACAGGCCATGGAAGAACGGGGACATTTTCAGCTTCCACAACCCAAAGGACACCCATCCAATTTGAGCAACTGTGGGAAGTGTTGGAGTCAACATGGGTCAGCTTCCCTGTCCAGATTGAGTATTGTCCAGATTGTGTATTTGTCCTTGTCGTTCTTGGATCTCAACATGAAGACTCCTTTATGTCCTGTAGTTCTCAGTTTTACCCACAGGTGGCGCTATACAATCAAGTTTTCCACACAAACACACACTGTCTCCCCTTTTTTTTGTCAGGGCAAATGGGAATTGAGGCACCCCAAGCAGGGAGGTAGATAGGGATGGGATGGAGGGAGGGATGGAGGGAGGGAGGGAGGGAGGGATGGGGGGGGGGGGGGGAGGGAGGGAGGGAGGGATGGATGGAGAGACGGAAGAGGTTGCTGACAGACGACCAGGGTTCTCAGTTAGAGAGCAAGGGGCAGGTTGTGCGCGTGTCTGATAGAACAGTGGGGTAAACTTAACTTGTCTTGTGACAGGCGTGATACGTCTCGGAGGGGTCACTGGGTTACGGAAAGGGGAGAATTAGACTGGGTAGGTACAGACGTGGTCTTCAGAGGGTGATTAAATGTACGAGGACACGTTTGGTGGAGTGGGCTACGGCTATGAGGAAAGAGGCTTTCGGGTCAGGAACATAGGTGGTGTGTGTGTGTGTGTGAGATGGAGGAGAGGATCTGGGTACTGTGGTGAGGTAGAGAACATTTGACACTGGTACACACACACACACACACACACAACAGTGTTGGGCTGTTGCTAATCTTTTTCACCTGAACTCTGCTGGGATCTATACACCATTACACCATTTACCTGTCTGACCCCCACACACACACACACACACACACCTGGGATCTATACACCATCACATCATTTACCTGTCTGACCCCAACACACACACACACACCTTGTTTACCGCATCACACCTTGAGCCAAGAAGCACGTCTAAACTCTGTGTGACCCCCGTCCCTAAAAGAAACACCAACAAGTAAACTCTCTCGTCCGAGCGTTTCTGGCTCTCACGCCTGTTCCCGGATCAACGGAGTTGGAGTAATCCAAATGCAGCCTGACCGGCCTTAGAACACACAGTAACTAACAACTAAACTCTCACCTCTCGCTCCTCCTCCCTAGGAACCCAGTAAGTTCAAATTCTAAACCACCACAGAAGAACAGACACCAGGGTTGAATCCCTCTCTGCCTCTCCCTCTTTTCCTCCATATTCCTCCCCTCCCTCTCCCTCCCCTCTCTCTTTTCCTCCATATTCCTCCACTCTCTCCCTCTTCCTCTTTTCCTCCATATTCCTCCTCTCCCTCCCTCTCCCTCTTTTCCTCCCCTCTCCTGTCACCTGTCTGTCAATCTCCCGGTGCATGCTGAATTCTGTCCATTCTTTAATTTCTCTCTCTTTCTCGCCCCCCCCCCCCCCCCCCCACCCCCTCTCCTTTATTCATTGGTTCTGTCGTTCCCACAGGGTTTGCCAGAGCGGGGCCGGTACCCGGCTTCCAAGGAGACACGCTGCTGCTCGCCTTCTCTGATTTGAGACAAGTAAGTCTTTGTGTTTCTTTATTATATCACTCCCTCTCTTTTCTATTAGTCTCTCTCTCCTTCTCTCTCTCTCTCTCTCTCTCTCTCTCTCTCTCTCCTCTCTCTCTCTCTCTCTCCTTCTCTCTCTCTCCTCTCTCTCTCTCTCTCTCTCCTTCTCTCTCTCCTCTCTCTCTCTCTCTCTCCTTCTCTCTCTCTCTGTCTCTCTCTCTCTTGCTCTCTCTCTCTCTCTCTCTCTCTATATATATATATATATATAATCTCTGCTCTTCTTTATTATATCACTCCCTCTCTTTTCTATTGGCCGCTCTCCTTCTCTCTATATATATACATCTCTGCTGTTCTAGAGCATCTCTCTATATACATCTCTACTGTTCTAGAGCATCTCTCTCTATATACATCTCTGCTGTTCTAGAGCATCTCTCTATATATACATCTCTGCTGTTCTAGAGCATCTCTCTCTATATACATCTCTGCTGTTCTAGAGCATCTCTCTCCATATACATCTCTGCTGTTCTAGAGCATCTCTCTATATACATCTCTACTGTTCTAGAGCATCTCTCTCTATATACATCTCTGCTGTTCTAGAGCATCTCTCTCTATATACATCTCTGCTGTTCTAGAGCATCTCTCTCCATATACATCTCTGCTGTTCTAGAGCATCTCTCTATATATACATCTCTGCTGTTCTAGAGCATCTCTCTCCATATATCTCTCTGCTGTTCTAGAGCATCTCTCTCCATATATCTCTCTGCTGTTCTAGAGCATCTCTCTCTATATACATCTCTGCTGTTCTAGAGCATCTCTCTATATATATCTCTGGTGTTCTAGAGCATCTCTCTATATACATCTCTACTGTTCTAGAGCATCTCTCTATATATATCTCTGGTGTTCTAGAGCATCTCTCTATATATCTCTCTGCTGTTCTAGAGCATCTCTCTCTATATACATCTCTGCTGTTCTAGAGCATCTCTCTCTATATATCTCTCTGCTGTTCTAGAGCATCTCTCTATATACATCTCTGCTGTTCTAGAGCATCTCTCTATATATATCTCTGGTGTTCTAGAGCATCTCTCTATATATCTCTCTGCTGTTCTAGAGCATCTCTCTCTATATACATCTCTGCTGTTCTAGAGCATCTCTCTATATATATCTCTGGTGTTCTAGAGCATCTCTCTATATATCTCTCTGCTGTTCTAGAGCATCTCTCTCTATATACATCTCTGCTGTTCTAGAGCATCTCTCTCTATATACATCTCTGCTGTTCTAGGGCATCTCTCTCTATATATATCTCTGGTGTTCTAGAGCATCTCTCTATATATATCTCTGGTGTTCTAGAGCATCTCTCTATATATCTCTCTGCTGTTCTAGAGCATCTCTCTCCATATACATCTCTGCTGTTCTAGAGCATCTCTCTATATATATCTCTGGTGTTCTAGAGCATCTCTCTATATATCTCTGCTGTTCTAGAGCATCTCTCTCCATATACATCTCTGCTGTTCTAGAGCATCTCTCTCTATATACATCTCTGCTGTTCTAGAGCATCTCTCTCCATATACATCTCTGCTGTTCTAGGGCATCTCTCTCCATATATATCTCTGGTGTTCTAGAGCATCTCTCTATATACATCTCTGCTGTTCTAGAGCATCTCTCTATATACATCTCTGCTGTTCTAGAGCATCTCTCTATATATATCTCTGGTGTTCTAGAGCATGTCTCTATATATCTCTCTGCTGTTCTAGGGCATCTCTCTCTATATATCTCTGGTGTTCTAGAGCATCTCTCTATATATATCTCTGGTGTTCTAGAGCATCTCTCTATATATATCTCTGGTGTTCTAGAGCATCTCTCTATATATATCTCTGGTGTTCTAGAGCATCTCTCTATATATATCTCTGGTGTTCTAGAGCATCTCTCTATATATATCTCTGGTGTTCTAGAGCATCTCTCTATATACATCTCTGCTGTTCTAGAGCATCTCTCTCTATATACATCTCTGCTGTTCTAGAGCATGTCTCTATATATCTCTCTGCTGTTCTAGAGCATGTCTCTATATATCTCTCTGCTGTTCTAGAGCATCTCTCTATATACATCTCTGCTGTTCTAGAGCATCTCTCTCTATATACATCTCTGCTGTTCTAGAGCATCTCTCTCTATATACATCTCTGCTGTTCTAGAGCATCTCTCTCTATATACATCTCTGCTGTTCTAGAGCATGTCTCTATATATCTCTCTGCTGTTCTAGAGCATGTCTCTATATATCTCTCTGCTGTTCTAGAGCATCTCTCTATATACATCTCTGCTGTTCTAGAGCATCTCTCTCTATATACATCTCTGCTGTTCTAGAGCGTCTCTCTATATATATCTCTGGTGTTCTAGAGCATCTCTCTATATACATCTCTGCTGTTCTAGAGCATCTCTCTCTATATACATCTCTGCTGTTCTAGAGCATCTCTCTATATATATCTCTGGTGTTCTAGAGCATCTCTCTATATACATCTCTGCTGTTCTAGAGCATCTCTCTCCATATACATCTCTGCTGTTCTAGAGCATCTCTCTCTATATACATCTCTGCTGTTCTAGAGCATCTCTCTATATATATCTCTGGTGTTCTAGAGCATCTCTCTCTATATACATCTCTGCTGTTCTAGAGCATCTCTCTCTATAAATCTCTGCTGTTCTAGAGCATGTCTCTATATATCTCTCTGCTGTTCTAGAGCATCTCTCCATATACATCTCTGCTGTTCTAGAGCATCTCTCTCTATATATCTCTCTGCTGTTCTAGAGCATCTCTCTATATACATCTCTGCTGTTCTAGAGCATCTCTCTCTATATACATCTCTGCTGTTCTAGAGCATCTCTCTATATATATATCTCTGGTGTTCTAGAGCATCTCTCTCTATATACATCTCTGCTGTTCTAGAGCATCTCTCTCTATAAATCTCTGCTGTTCTAGAGCATGTCTCTATATATCTCTCTGCTGTTCTAGGGCATCTCTCTCTATATCTCCCTGCTGTTCTAGAGCATCTCTATCTCCCTGCTGTTCTAGAGCATCTCTCTATATATATCTCTGGTGTTCTAGAGCATCTCTCTCTATCGCTGCTGTTCTAGAGCATGGTTACCGCCAGTTAACAGTTGGAGCTAGCCAGTTCATATATATATATATATATATATACATACATACATGCATACATACATACATACATACATACATACATACATACATACAGTGGAGAGAACAAGTATTTGATCACCTACCAACCAGTAAGAATTCCGGCTCTCACAGACCTGTTAGTTTTTCTTTAAGAAGCCCTCCTGTCCTCCACTCATTACCTGTATTAACTGCACCTGTCCACACACTCAATCAAACAGACTCCAACCTCTCCACAATGGCCAAGACCAGAGAGCTGTGTAAGGACATCATGGATAAAATTGTAGACCTGCACAAGGCTGGGATGGGCTGCAGGACAATAGGCAAGCAGTTTGGTGAGAAGGCAAAAACTGTTGGAGCGAAATATTAGAAAATGGAAGAAGTTCAAGATGGCGGTCAATCACCCTCGGTCTGGGTTGCGTTGGGAGGCGGGGTGTGTGTGTTGGGAGTCGGGGTGTGTGTGTTGGGAGTCGGGGTATGTGTGTTGGGAGTCGGGGTGTGTGTGTTGGGAGTCGGGGTGTGTGTGTTGGGAGTCGGGGTGTGTGTGTTGGGAGTCGGGGTATGTGTGTTGGGAGTCGGGGTGTGTGTGTTGGGAGTCGGGGTGTGTGTGTTGGGAGTCGGGGTGTGTGTGTCGGGAGTCGGGGTGTGTGAGTCGGGAGGCGGGGTGTGTGTGTCGGGAGGCGGGGTGTGTGTGTCGGGAGGCGGGGTGTGTGTGTCGGGAGGCGGGGTGTGTGTGTCGGGAGGCGGGGTGTGTGTGTCGGGAGGCGGGGTGTGTGTGTCGGGAGGCGGGGTGTGTGTGTCGGGAGGCGGGGTGTGTGTGTCGGGAGGCGGGGTGTGTGTGTCGGGAGGCGGGGTGTGTGTGTCGGGAGGCGGGGTGTGTGTGTCGGGAGGCGGGGTGTGTGTGTCGGGAGGCGGGGTGTGTGTGTCGGGAGGCGGGGTGTGTGTGTCGGGAGGCGGGGTGTGTGTGTCGGGAGGCGGGGTGTGTGTGTCGGGAGGCGGGGTGTGTGTTGTGTTGGGAGGCGGGGTGTGTGTGTTGGGAGGCGGGGTGTGTGTTGTGTTGGGAGGCGGGGTGTGTGTCGGGTTGGGAGGCGGGGTGTGTGTTGGGTTGGGAGGCGGGGTGTGTGTTGGGTTGGGAGGCGGGGTGTGTGTTGGGTTGGGAGGCGGGGTGTGTGTTGGGTTGGGAGGCGGGGTGTGTGTTGTGTCGGGAGGCGGGGTGTGTGTCGGGTTGGGAGGCGGGGTGTGTGTTGTGTCGGGAGGCGGGGTGTGTGTGTTGGGAGGCGGGGTGTGTGTTGTGTCGGGAGGCGGGGTGTGTGTGTTGGGAGGCGGGGTGTGTGTCGGGTTGGGAGGCGGGGTGTGTGTTGGGTTGGGAGGCGGGGTGTGTGTCGGGTTGGGAGGCGGGGTGTGTGTTGTGTCGGGAGGCGGGGTGTGTGTGTTGGGAGGCGGGGTGTGTGTTGTGTTGGGAGGCGGGGTGTGTGTCGGGTTGGGAGGCGGGGTGTGTGTTGGGTTGGGAGGCGGGGTGTGTGTTGTGTCGGGAGGCGGGGTGTGTGTGTCGGGAGGCGGGGTGTGTGTGTCGGGAGGCGGGGTGTGTGTGTCGGGTTGGGAGGCGGGGTGTGTGTCGGGTTGGGAGGCGGGGTGTGTGTCGGGTTGGGAGGCGGGGTGTGTGTGTTGGGTTGGGAGGCGGGGTGTGTGTTGTGTTGGGAGGCGGGGTGTGTGGGTTGGGTTGGGAGGCGGGGTGTGTGTTGGGTTGGGAGGCGGGGTGTGTGGGTTGGGTTGGGAGGCGGGGTGTGTGGGTTGGGTTGGGAGGCGGGGTGTGTGGGTTGGGTTGGGAGGCGGGGTGTGTGGGTTGGGTTGGGAGGCGGGGTGTGTGGGTTGGGTTGGGAGGCGGGGTGTGTGGGTTGGGTTGGGAGGCGGGGTGTGTGGGTTGGGTTGGGAGGCGGGGTGTGTGGGTTGGGTTGGGAGGCGGGGTGTGTGGGTTGGGTTGGGAGGCGGGGTGTGTGGGTTGGGTTGGGAGGCGGGGTGTGTGTGTTGGGTTGGGAGGCGGGGTGGTCGTCTCAGCTCAGCGGTTCCGAGGGGAAATAGTTGATTATGGACCGCCTGTTTTGTCCTGTGTGAACTGGTTTTCCTGTGTGTACTGGTTTTCCTGTGTGTACTGGTTGTCCTGTGTGTACCGCTCCATGGTGTGTGTGTGTGTGTGTGTGTGTCTGCGCTATTCTGTGGTGTGTGTTTCTCTACGATGTGTGTGTCGCTTTCCACTGTGTGTGTGTGTGTGTGTGTGTTGCTGGGAGACTAAGACAGATGGGCTGATGGCAGGATGAATGAGCTGACACACACACACACACACACACACACACACACACACACTGTGATGAATGAGCTGACAGATAGATGGATATCCCTTTCTTCTATTGCAACAATTGCTTCTTCTCTTCTTTCTCCGTCTTTGTCCCTCCTGTCCCATGATGCACTTGTTCCCCGCTCCACTGAGAGAGCGAAGGGGGATAAAGATAAAATAACGTTTTTAAAAGGAAAATTCATTAATTCTTCTGTTTGCTTCCCCGTGTCCCTCCTTCTCCCTCTTTTTACAAGGTCTCAGGAGCAGCCATAGTTCCTCTCTCTCTCTCTCTCGATCTGTCTTTCTCTCCATCCATATCATATTCATTATCATCAAAGAGAAGATGCCCCTTGTGAGGAACTGTGTGTGTGTGTGTGTGTGTGAGAGAGAATCTGTTTCCGTAGCTGAATGGTCGATAAATCGAGACAAGGCGTGATGGGTAATTTGCGAAAAGAGCCAGAAACCAAGATCAGGCAGGCAGGCCCCCCCCAAACTCCGCCCAGCCAAGCAGGCCCCCCCAAACTCCGCCTAGCCAGGCAGGCCCCCCCCCAAACTCCGCCCAGCCAAGCAGGCCCCCCCAAACTCCGCCCAGCCAGGCAGGCCCCCCCAAGTTCAGAGAGCGAGGGATGTAGTGGTGAGATTACAAATGGATTTGGAAGAATTTGGAAAATACAGTGCTAGTCTCTCCTGTCTGTCCTGGTTAAGGAGCCTGTAACTAGTCTCCTGTCTGTCCTGGTTAAGGAGCCTGTAACTAGTCTCTCCTGTCTGTCCTGGTTAAGGAGCCTGTAACTAGTCTCTCCCGTCTGTCCTGGTTAAGGAGCCTGTAACTAGTCTCTCCCCTCTGTCCTGGTTAAGGAGCCTATGACTAGTCTCTCCCGTCTGTCCTGTATAAGGAGCCTGTAACTAGTCTCTCCCCTCTGTCCTGGTTAAGGAGCCTATGACTAGTCTCTCCCGTCTGTCCTGTATAAGGAGCCTGTAACTAGTCTCTCCCGTCTGTCCTGTATAAGGAGCCTATGACTAGTCTCTCCTGTCTGTCCTGGTTAAGGAGCCTGTAACTAGTCTCTCCCCTCTGTCCTGGTTAAGGAGCCTATGACTAGTCTCTCCCGTCTGTCCTGGTTAAGGAGCCTGTAACTAGTCTCTCCCGTCTGTCCTGGTTAAGGAGCCTATGACTAGTCTCTCCTGTCTGTCCTGGTTAAGGAGCCTGTAACTAGTATCTCCTGTCTGTCCTGGTTAAGGAGCCTGTAACTAGTCTCTCCCGTCTGTCCTGTATAAGGAGCCTGTAACTAGTCTCTCCCGTCTGTCCTGGTTAAGGAGCCTGTAACTAGTCTCTCCCGTCTGTCCTGGTTAAGGAGCCTGTAACTAGTCTCTCCCGTCTGTCCTGGTTAAGGAACCTGTAACTAGTCTCTCCCGTCTGTCCTGGTTAAGGAGCCTGTAACTAGTCTCTCCCGTCTGTCCTGTATAAGGAGCCTGTAACTAGTCTGTCCTGGTTAAGGAGCCTGTAACTAGTCTGTCCTGGTTAAGGAGCCTGTAACTAGTCTCTCCCGTCTGTCCTGATTAAGGAGCCTGTAACTAGTCTCTCCCGTCTGTCCTGGTTAAGGAGCCTGTAACTAGTCTCTTCTATCTGTCCTGGTTAAGGAGCCTGTAACTAGTCTCTCCCGTCAGTCCTGTATAAGGAGCCTGTAACTAGTCTGTCCTGATTAAGGAGCCTGTAACTAGTCTCTCCCGTCTGTCCTGGTTAAGGAGCCTGTAACTAGTCTCTCCCGTCTGTCCTGGTTAAGGAGCCTGTAACTAGTCTCTCCCGTCTGTCCTGGTTAAGGAGCCTGTAACTAGTCTCTCCTATCTGTCCTGGTTAAGGAGCCTGTAACTAGTCTCTCCCGTCTGTCCTGGTTAAGGAGCCTGTAACTAGTCTGTCCTGATTAAGGAGCCTGTAACTAGTCTCTCCCGTCTGTCCTGGTTAAGGAGCCTGTAACTAGTCTCTCCTATCTGTCCTGGTTAAGGAGCCTGTAACTAGTCTCTCCCGTCTGTCCTGGTTAAGGAGCCTGTAACTAGTCTGTCCAGATTAAGGAGCCTGTAACTAGTCTCTCCCGTCTGTCCTGGTTAAGGAGCCTGTAACTAGTCTCTCCCGTCTGTCCTGGTTAAGGAGCCTGTAACTAGTCTCTCCCGTCTGTCCTGGTTAAGGAGCCTGTAACTAGTCTCTCCTGTCTGTCCTGGTTAAGGAGCCTGTAACTAGTCTCTCCTGTCTGTCCTGGTTAAGGAGCCTGTAACTAGTCTGTCCTGATTAAGGAGCTTGTAACTAGTCTCTCCTGTCTGTCCTGGTTAAGGAGCCTGTAACCCGTCTGTCCTGGTTAAGGAGCCTGTAACTAGTCTGTCCTGGTTAAGGAGCCTGTAACTAGTCTGTCCTGGTTAAGGAGCCTGTAACTAGTCTCTCCCGTCTGTCCTGGTTAAGGAGCCTGTAACTAGTCTCTCCCGTCTGTCCTGGTTAAGGAGCCTGTAACTAGTCTCTCCCGTCTGTCCTGGTTAAGGAGCCTGTAACTAGTCTGTCCTGGTTAAGGAGCCTGTAACTAGTCTCTCCCGTCTGTCCTGGTTAAGGAGCCTGTAACTAGTCTCTCCCGTCTGTCCTGGTTAAGGAGCCTGTAACTAGTCTGTCCTGGTTAAGGAGCCTGTAACTAGTCTGTCCTGGTTAAGGAGCCTGTAACTAGTCTCTCCCGTCTGTCCTGATTAAGGAGCCTGTAACTAGTCTCTCCCGTCTGTCCTGATTAAGGAGCCTGTAACTAGTCTCTCCCGTCTGTCCTGGTTAAGGAGCCTGTAACTAGTCTGTCCTGGTTAAGGAGCCTGTAACTAGTCTGTCCTGGTTAAGGAGCCTGTAACTAGTCTGTCCTGGTTAAGGAGCCTGTAACTAGTCTGTCCTGGTTAAGGAGCCTGTAACTAGTCTCTTGTTGTGACTGCCTTTGAGCCTGTGGATTACTGAACAAAACGCGCGAACAAAACAGGTTTTTGGACATAGAGAGGGACTTTATCGAACAAAATGAACATTTATTGAGTAAATGGGAGTCTTGTGAGTGCAACCATGTGAAGATCACCAAAGATAAGTGATTAATTGTATCTCTATTTCTGACTTGTGTAACTCCTCTACTTGGCCGGTTAACTGTTTGTAATGATTTGTCTGCGGAGCTCTGTTCTCAGATAATCGCATGGTCTGCTTTCGCCGTAAAGCCTTTTTGAAATCTGACACCGTGGTTGGATTAACAAGAAGTTGTTCTTTAAGCCGATGTATAACACTTGTATGTTTTATGAATTTTTATAATGAGTATAAAAATGATATATAATTAGTTTTTATAATGAGCCCCCCCTTATAGAGCCCCCCCCCTCCCCTTGTAGAGGCTCTATAGAGCTCCTTATAGAGCCCCCCCCCCTTATAGAGCCCCCCGTTTATAGAGGCCCCCCTTATAGAGGCCCCCTCCTTATAGAGCCGGTCCCCCCCTTAGAGCTGATTTCCCCCCCCCCTCCCCTTATAGGAGCCCCCCCTCCCCGTATAGCCACTAGCAAGTGTGTGTGCACAGACAGATGGTGTCTACCACCACCTCTATATCGACCCCTACCACCTCCTCCTCTATATCGACCCCTACCACCTCCTCCTCTATATCGACCCCTACCACCTCCTCCTCTATATCGACCTCTACTTCCTCCTCCTCTATATCGACACCTACCTCCTCCTCCTCTATATCGACCCCTACCACCACCTCCTCTATATCGACCCCTACCACCTCCTCCTCTATATCGACCCCTACCACCTCCTCCTCTATATCGACCCCTACTTCCTTCTCCTCTATATCGACCCCTACCTCCTCCTCCTCTATATCGACCCCTACCACCTCCTCCTCTATATCGACCCCTACCACCTCCTCCTCTATATCGACCCCTACCACCACCTCCTCTATATCTACGCCTTACCACCTCCTCTATATCGACCCCTACCACCACCTCCTCTATATCGACCCCTACCTCCTCTATATCGACCCCTACCTCCTCCTCCTCTATATCGACCCCTACCACCTCCTCCTCTATATCGACCCCTACCACCACCTCCTCTATATCGACGCCTTACCTCCTCCCCTATATCGACGTCTTACCACCTCCTCCTCTATATCGACCCCTACCTCCTCTATATCGACCCCTACCTCCTCCTCCTCTATATAGACCCCTACCTCCTCTATATCGACCCCTACCTCCTCTATATCGACCCCTACCACCACCTCCTCTATATCGACCCCTACCACCACCTCCTCTATATCGACCCCTACCACCACCTCCTCTATATCGACCCCTACCACCTCCTCCTCTATATCGACCCCTACCACCACCTCCTCTATATCGACGCCTTACCTCCTCCCCTATATCGACGTCTTACCACCTCCTCCTCTATATCGACCCCTACCTCCTCTATATCGACCCCTACCACCTCCTCCTCTATATCGACCCCTACCTCCTCTATATCGACCCCTACCACCTCCTCCTCTATATCGACCCCTACCTCCTCTATATCGACCCCTACCTCCTCTATATCGACCCCTACCTCCTCCTCCTCTATATCGACCCCTACCACCACCTCCTCTATATCGACCCCTACCACCACCTCCTCTATATCGACCCCTACCACCACCTCCTCTATATCGACCCCTACCTCCTCTATATCGACCCCTACCACCTCCTCCTCTATATCGACCCCTACCACCAGCTCCTCTATATCGACGCCTTACCACCTCCTCTATATCGACCCCTACCTCCTCCTCCTCTATATCGACCCCTACCTCCTCCTCCTCTATATCGACCCCTACCACCACCACCTCTATATCGACCCCTACGACCACCTCCTCTATATCGACCCCTACCACCACCACCTCCTCTATATCGACACCTACCACCACCTCCTCTATATCGACACCTACCACCACCACCTCCTCTATATCGACCCCTACCACCACCTCCTCTATATCGACCCCTACCACCACCTCCTCTATATCGACCCCTACCACCTCCTCCTCTATATCGACCCCTACCACCTCCTCCTCTATATCGACCCCTACCACCACCTCCTCTATATCGACCCCTACCACCACCTCCTCTATATCGACCCCTACCACCACCTCCTCCTCTATATCGACCCCTACCACCTCCTCTATATCGACCCCTACCACCACCTCCTCCTCTATATCGACACCTACCTCCTCCTCTATATCGGCCCCTACCACCTCCTCTATATCGACGCCCTACCACCTCCTCTATATCGACCCCTACCACCTCCTCTATATCGACACCTACCTCCTCCTCCTCTATATCGACCCCTACCTCCTCCTCTTCTATATCGACCCCTACCACCTCCTCTATATCGACCCCTACCACCTCCTCCTCTATATCGACCCCTACCACCTCCTCTATATCGACCCCTACCTCCTCCTCTATATCGACCCCTACCTCCTCTATATCGACCCCTACCACCTCCTCTATATCGACCCCTACCACCCCCTCTATATCGACCCCCTACCACCTCCTCTATATCGACCCCTACCACCTCCTCCCTTATAGAGGCTCCCTCCTTATAGAGCCCCCCCCCCTTATAGAGCCCCCCGTTTATAGAGGCTCCCTCCTTATAGAGCCGGTCCCCCCCTTAGAGCCGATTTCCCCCCCCCCCCTCCCCTTATAGGAGCCCCCCCTCCCCGTATAGCCACTAGCAAGTGTGTGTGCACAGACAGATGGTGTCTACCACCACCTCTATATCGACGCCTACCTCCTCCTCCTCTATATCGTCGCCTACCTCCTCTATATCGACCCCTACCACCTCCTCCTCCTCCTCTATATCGACCCCTACCACCACCTCCTCTATATCGACCCCTACCACCTCTTCCTCTATATCGACCCCTACCACCACCTCCTCTATATCGACGCCTTACCACCTCCTCCTCTATATCGACCCCTACCTCCTCTATATCAACCCCTACCTCCTCCTCCTCTATATCGACCCCTACCTCCTCTATATCGACCCCTACCACCTCCTCCTCTATATCGACCCCTACCTCCTCCTCCTCTATATCGACCCCTACCTCCTCTATATCGACCCCTACGTCCTCCTCCTCTATATCGACCCCTACCACCACCTCTTCTATATCGACCCCTACCACCACCTCCTCTATATCGACGCCTTACCACCTCCTCTATATCGACCCCTATCACCACCTCCTCTATATCGACCCCTACCACCACCTCCTCTATATCGACCCCTACCACCACCTCCTCTATATCGACGCCTTACCACCTCCTCTATATCGACCCCTACCACCTCCTCCTCTATATCGACCCCTACCTCCTCCTCCTCTATATCGACCCCTACCTCCTCTATATCGACCCCTACCACCTCCTCTATATCGACCCCTACCACCACCTCCTCTATATCGACCCCTACCACCACCACCTCTATATCGACCCCTACCACCACCTCCTCCTCTATATCGACACCTACCACCACCTCCTCTATATCGACCCCTACCACCACCACCTCCTCTATATCGTCCCCTACCACCACCTCCTCTATATCGACCCCTACCACCTCCTCCTCTATATCGACCCCTACCACCTCCTCCTCTATATCGACCCCTACCACCTCCTCCTCTATATCGACCCCTACCACCACCTCCTCTATATCGACCCCTACCACCACCTCCTCCTCTATATCGACCCCTACCACCACCTCCTCCTCTATATCGACCCCTACCACCTCCTCTATATCGACCCCTACCACCACCTCCTCCTCTATATCGACACCTACCTCCTCCTCTATATCGACCCCTACCACCTCCTCTATATCGACCCCTACCACCTCCTCTATATTGACCCCTACCACCTCCTCTATATTGACACCTACCTCCTCTATATCGACACCTACCTCCTCCTCTATATCGACCCCTACCTCCTCCTCCACTATATCGACCCCTACCACCTCCTCTATATCGACCCCTACCTCCTCCTCCTCTATATCGACCCCTACCACCTCCTCTATATCGACCCCTACCTCCTCCTCTATATCGACCCCTACCTCCTCTATATCGACCCCTACCTCCTCCTCTATATCGACCCCTACCACCTCCTCTATATCGACCCCCTACCACCTCCTTTATATCGACCCCTACCTCCTCCTCTATATCGACCCCTACCTCCTCCTCTATATCGACCCCTACCACCTCCTCTATATCGACCCCTACCTCCTCCTCTATATCGGCCCCTACCACCTCCTCTATATCAACGCCCTACCACCTCCTCTATATCGACCCCTACCACCTCCTCTATATCGACACCTACCTCCTCCTCCTCTATATCGACCCCTTCCTCCTCCTCTTCTATATCGACCCCTACCACCTCCTCTATATCGACCCCTACCTCCTCCTCCTCTATATCGACCCCTACCACCTCCTCTATATCGACCCCTACCTCCTCCTCTATATCGACCCCTACCTCCTCTATATCGACCCCTACCACCTCCTCTATATCGACCCCTACCACCCCCTCTATATCGACCCCCTACCACCTCCTCTATATCGACCCCTACCACCTCCTCCTCTATATCGACCCCTACCTCCTCCTCCTCTATATCGACCCCTACCTCCTCCTCCTCTATATCGACCCCTACCACCTCCTCTATATCGACCCCTACCTCCTCCTCTATATCGACCCCTACCTCCTCTATATCGACCCCTACCACCTCCTCTATATCGACCCCTACCACCCCCTCTATATCGACCCCCTACCACCTCCTCTATATCGACCCCTACCACCTCCTCCCTTATAGAGGCTCCCTCCTTATAGAGCCCCCCCCTTATAGAGCCCCCCGTTTATAGAGGCTCCCTCCTTATAGAGCCGGTCCCCCCCTTAGAGCCGATTTCCCCACCCCCCCCTCCCCTTATAGGAGCCCCCCCTCCCCGTATAGCCACTAGCAAGTGTGTGTGCACAGACAGATGGTGTCTACCACCACCTCTATATCGACGCCTACCTCCTCATCCTCTATATCGTCGCCTACCTCCTCTATATCGACCCCTACCTCCTCCTCCTCCTCCTCTATATCGACCCCTACCACCACCTCCTCTATATCGACCCCTACCACCTCTTCCTCTATATCGACCCCTACCACCACCTCCTCTATATCGACGCCTTACCACCTCCTCTATATCGACGCCTTACCACCTCCTCCTCTATATCGACCCCTACCTCCTCCTCCTCTATATCGACCCCTACCTCCTCTATATCGACCCCTACCACCTCCTCCTCTATATCGACCCCTACCTCCTCCTCCTCTATATCGACCCCTACCTCCTCTATATCGACCCCTACGTCCTCCTCCTCTATATCGACCCCTACCACCACCTCCTCTATATCGACCCCTACCACCACCTCCTCTATATCGACGCCTTACCACCTCCTCTATATCGACCCCTATCACCACCTCCTCTATATCGACCCCTACCTCCTCTATATCGACCCCTACCACCACCTCCTCTATATCGACCCCTACCACCACCTCCTCTATATCGACGCCTTACCACCTCCTCTATATCGACCCCTACCACCTCCTCCTCTATATCGACCCCTACCTCCTCCTCCTCTATATCGACCCCTACCTCCTCTATATCGACCCCTACCACCTCCTCTATATCGACCCCTACCACCACCTCCTCTATATCGACCCCTACCACCACCTCCTCTATATCGACCCCTACCACCACCTCCTCTATATCGACCCCTACCACCACCTCCTCCTCTATATCGACACCTACCACCACCTCCTCTATATCGACCCCTACCACCACCACCTCCTCTATATCGTCCCCTACCACCACCTCCTCTATATCGACCCCTACCACCACCTCCTCTATATCGACCCCTACCACCACCTCCTCTATATCGACCCCTACCACCTCCTCCTCTATATCGACCCCTACCACCTCCTCCTCTATATCGACCCCTACCACCACCTCCTCTATATCGACCCCTACCACCACCACCTCTATATCGACCCCTACCACCTCCTCCTCTATATCGACCCCTACCACCTCCTCTATATCGACCCCTACCACCACCTCCTCCTCTATATCGACACCTACCTCCTCCTCTATATCGACCCCTACCACCTCCTCTATATCGACCCCTACCACCTCCTCTATATTGACCCCTACCACCTCCTCTATATTGACACCTACCTCCTCTATATCGACACCTACCTCCTCCTCTATATCGACCCCTACCTCCTCCTCCACTATATCGACCCCTACCACCTCCTCTATATCGACCCCTACCTCCTCCTCCTCTATATCGACCCCTACCACCTCCTCTATATCGACCCCTACCACCTCCTCTATATCGACCCCTACCTCCTCTATATCGACCCCTACCTCCTCCTCTATATCGACCCCTACCACCTCCTCTATATCGACCCCCTACCACCTCCTTTATATCGACCCCTACCTCCTCCTCTATATCGACCCCTACCACCTCCTCTATATCGACCCCTACCACCTCCTCTATATCGACCCCTACCTCCTCCTCTATATCGACCCCTACCACCTCCTCTATATCGACCCCTACCACCTCCTCTATATCGACACCTACCTCCTCCTCCTCTATATCGACCCCTACCACCTCCTCTATATCGACCCCTACCACCTCCTCTATATCGACACCTACCTCCTCTATATCGACCCCTACCACCACCTCCTTTATATCGACCCCTACCTCCTCCTCTATATCGACCCCTACCTCCTCCTCTATATCGACCCCTACCACCTCCTCTATATCGACCCCTACCTCCTCCTCTATATCGACCCCTACCACCTCCTCTATATCGACCCCTACCACCTCCTCTATATCGACCCCTACCACCTCCTCTATATCGACACCTACCTCCTCCTCCTCTATATCGACCCCTACCTCCTCCTCTATATCGACCCCTACCACCTCCTCTATATCGACACCTACCTCCTCTATATCGACCCCTACCACCACCTCCTCTATATCGACCCCTACCTCCTCCTCTATATCGACCCCTACCTCCTCCTCTATATCGACACCTACCTCCTCTATATCGACCACGACCACCTCCTCCTCTATATCGACCCCTGCCACCTCCTCCTCTATATCGACCCCTGCCACCTCCTCCTCTATATCGACCCCTGCCGCCTCCTCCTCTATATCGACCCCTACCACCTCCTCCTCTATATCGACACTGTCCAACAGAGAGATTGAGTGGAATGGGGGGAGGATAGGGAGAAGGGGAATCAGTCTTTGGAAGAAGGAGGGAGGTAGAGAGAAGGGGAGGGGAGAGGCGATTGGAAGAGAGAAGAGAGAGAGACCTCTCACCGTCACATTCCTGTGAGGTGCAGTCACAGGAGGTAGTCGAGGGGCACGAGACATACGTGTGTGTGTGTGTGTGTGTGTGTGTGACAAGATGGGTTCAGACAGAGGATGTTTAAGGGATGAGGGTTCAGGTTTCAGGCAGAGGACAGTTAAGGGATGA
Organism: Oncorhynchus mykiss; assembly: GCF_013265735.2. Classification (NCBI taxonomy): domain Eukaryota; kingdom Metazoa; phylum Chordata; class Actinopteri; order Salmoniformes; family Salmonidae; genus Oncorhynchus; species Oncorhynchus mykiss. The sequence goes on along the minus strand of NC_048573.1, from coordinate 6,088,689 downwards.
GGGTTCAGGGTTCAGGCAGAGGACAGTTAAGGGATGAGGGTTCAGGGTTCAGGCAGAGGACAGTTAAGGGATGAGGGTTCAGGCAGAGGACAGTTAAGGGATGAGGGTTCAGGGTTCAGGCAGATGACAGTTAAGGGATGAGGGTTCAGGCAGAGGACAGTTAAGGGATGAGGGTTCAGGGAGGTGGAGGGTGAGCGCGGGGGAGGGAGGGAGAGAGAGAGAGAGAGAGGGGTGCAGCAGATCGACTTCTGAATGACCCCTGTGGTCCTTTTGGGAACCTCTGACACTGACACACACCATACACACTGAGAAATACACACTGATACACACTGAGACACACATACACACTGAGACACACACTGAGACACACATACACACTGAGACACACATACACACTGAGACACACATACACACTGAGACACACTGAGAAATACACACTGATACACACCATACACACTGATACACACCATACACACTGAGAAATACACACTGATACACACCATACACACTGAGAAATACACACTGAAACACACATACACACTGAGAAATACACACTGAGACACACCATACACACTGAGACACACCATACACACTGAGACACACACACATACACACTGAGACACACACACATACACACTGAGAAATACACACTGATTCACACATACACACTGAGAAATACACACTGATACACACACACACACTGAGAAATACACACTGATACACACACACACACTGAGGCACACACCACACACACACTGAGAAACACACCACACACACACACACTGAGGCACACACACACTGAGACACACACCACACACACACACACACACTGAGACACATGACACACACACACTGAGACACACATCACACACACACGCTGAGACACACACCACACACACGCTGAGACAGACACCACACACACACACACACACTGAGACACACACACACACACTGAGACACACACCCCACACACACACACACACTGAGACACACACCACACACACACACACACTGAGACACACACCACACACACACACACACACACACTGAGACACACACCACACACACACACACACACACACACTGAGACACACACAGAGAGAGAGACAGGCATCCTGAATTCCAGGGGGCCTTAAGGCCTAGGGATTCCATCTTGGTATGCTGACCTTGTGCATCCGTCTGTCCGTCTCTCTGTCTGAGAATGATTTGAAAAAAGAACGATGGGTTGGAGAAATATGAAATGTCTGTCTCGTTCTCACGCACATTCTCTCGGTTTACAGATATGACATAGCAGTGTGTGAGTGACGGGCAGTCCGATGACCAGGATGTTGTTTCCTTCCACTCTGCTCGGGGTCCCCCCCCCCCCCCGGTTCCACTCTGCTCGGGGTGTCCCCCCCCCTCTATAATATTACATTATAACAACATTCCATTGGTCCCTCTTTCACATGTTGTTCTGTTTTGGGATTCCTGTTTAGATTCCTCCCTGGAATTGATTAACTAAAAGGGGCTGTAGATAACGGTGATATCTCAGTCTGCTCGTTACTGATGGGTAGTTGGAACTAATAGCTACGACAACTGCATTGTTGGTTAAGGGCTTGTCAGTAAGCATTTCACAGTAAGTTCGTCTCCTGTTGTATTCGGCGGATGTGACCACAACAAAATAAATTTGAACCCAGTCCTCTCCTCTCCTCCGTGGGAGAATGTTTCTGTGCGTTCATGTTTAGATGGAGATTAACGGGGTCGGGTAGAGGTGAGAGAGTTGGTGTCTGTCCTCTCCTCCCTCGTTCCTTCTTTCTCAGTCATTTTCACCTGGGTTGGTTCTGGAAGCACCATGGGGTCAGCCAGTGTGCACCGGCCTGGAGCCAGTTCGCTCTCTCGGTCTCTTGCTCTCTGTCTCTTGCTCTCTGTCTCTCGCTCTCTGTCTCTCGCTCTCTGTCTCTCGCTCTCTGTCTCTCGCTCTCTGTCTCTCGCTCTCTGTCTCTCGCTCTCTGTCTCTCGCTCTCTGTCTCTCGCTCTCTGTCTCTCGCTCTCTGTCTCTCGCTCTCTGTCTCTCGCTCTCTGTCTCTCGCTCTCTGTCTCTCGCTCTCTGTCTCTCGCTCTCTGTCTCTCGCTCTCTGTCTCTCGCTCTCTGTCTCTCGCTCTCTGTCTCTCGCTCTCTGTCTCTCGCTCTCTGTCTCTCGCTCTCTGTCTCTCGCTCTCTGTCTCTCGCTCTCTGTCTCTCGCTCTCTGTCTCTCGCTCTCTGTCTCTCGCTCTCTGTCTCTGTCTCTCGCCCTGTCTCTCGCTCTGTCTCTCGCTCTGTCTCTCGCTCTGTCTCTCGCTCTGTCTCTCGCTCTGTCTCTCGCTCTGTCTCTCGCTCTGTCTCTCTCTCTGTCTCTCTCGCTCTCTCTCTCTCTCTCTCTCGCTCTCTCTCTCTCTGTGTCTCTCTCTGTGTGTCTCACTCACTCACACTCTCTCTCACTCTCTCACTCTCTCACTCACTCAATTAAACACCTTGCTGGGCTATCTTTGACTTGTGTTGATTGGCAGGGCTTGTTTTTAGAGGGAGAGAGATGGAGAGAACCTGACCCTTCAACAACCTTGGTTGATGTCCAGTTTGGGATTTGGAATCTCAGCTCTTTAATATCTCTGGTTTTATTCATCTCTATTTTGGTTCTGTTGCACTAGTTTTACTCTCCATCTCTCTCTCTCTCTCTCTCTCTCTCTCTCTCAATCTCAGTCAAGGTTCTTTAGGGGAGTGTTCCCAATATGTTTCACACACCCTTGGCCCTTCTCTCACCGCTGCAACCTGAGGTCACTAGTCGAGGATAAGGCACAGAGCCAGAGAAGGGCGAGGATACGGTTAGCTCTACTGTGTGTGTGTGTGTGTGTGTGTGTTCATGATGCTGTGAACCAACTAACCTGTGTGTGTGTGTCAACATCAACTCTGCTTCCTGTTGTCTGACCCTGTTTTAATGGGGTCGTAACCATGACAACAGTCACCGCCCGCCCGTCTGAAAAAACGAGCCATATCTGATCCGCCACACCCTCTAGGATTAGGCATAATGCTGGTGGAGCGGGCCCTACGAAAACAACACACACACAGGCCTGTATATATATATAAAGGTGTTGTTGGTAATTGGGTCTGTGTTCCAGTCTGTGATCTGTCCTGCTCCATTAAGTATTCAGCCTTACTCACCATAACAGGATGAAATGAAATGCCTAATTCTTGTTTTACTTGGGGAAAAGCTTCTCATCACGGTTACTGTATCAGCCATTTTCTCCATATTAAAGTAGATATTATTATATTACGTTTTAGTCAGAAGGATTTTACAAAGTGTGTGTGTGTGTACATGCAGAGAAGTCTTTAGGAAAGTATTCAGACCCCTTGACTTTTTCCACATTTTATTACGTTACAGCTTTATTCTATAATGGATGACTTTTTTCACCTCATCGATCTACACACACAATACCCCATAATGACATCACAATACCCCATAATGACATCACAATACTCCATAATGACATCACAATACCCCATCATGACATCACAATACCCCATCATGACATCACAATACCCCATAATGACATCACCATACCCCATAATGACACCACCATACCCCATAATGACATCACCATACCCCATAATGACAACACAATACCCCATAATGACATCACAATACCCCATCATGACATCACCATACCCCATAATGACATCACCATACCCCATAATGACATCACCATACCCCATAATGACACCACAATACCCCATAATGACACCACCATACCCCATAATGACACCACCATACCCCATAATGACACCACCATACCCCATAATGACATCATAATACCCCATAATGACATCACAATACTCCATAATGACATCACAATACCCCATAATGACATCACAATACCCCATAATGACATCACAGTACCCCATAATGACATCACAATACCCCATAATGACATCACAATACCCCATAATGACAAAGCAAAAAACAGGTTAAGACATTTTTGCAAATGTATTACGAATAAAAAAAACTGATGGCACATTTAAATATTAGTATTCTAGTAGTATTGTTTCCTCCAGACGCTTGGCATTCAGATCAAAGAGTTCTAACTTGGTTTCATCAGACCAGAGAATCTTGTTTCTCGTGGTCTAAGAGTCCTTTAAGGTGTCTTTCTGGAAGACTCCAAGTTGGGTCATGTGTCTTTTTCTGAGGAGTGGCTTCCGTCTGGCCGCTCTGCCATAAAGGCCTGATTGGTGGAGTGCTGCAGAGATGGTTGTCCTTCTGGAAGGTTCTCCCATCTCCACAGAGGAACTCGGGAGCTCTGTCCAGAGTGACCATCGGGTTCTTGGTCACCTCCCTGACCAAGGCCCTTCTCCCCTAATTGCTCGGTTAGGCCGTGCGGCCAGCTCTAGGAAGAGTCTTGGTGGTTCCACACTTCTTCCATTAAAGAGTGATGGAGGCCACTGTGTTCTTGGGGACCTTCAATGCTGCAGAAATGTTTAGGTACACTTCCCCAGATCTGTGCCTCGACACAATCCTGTCTCTGAGCTCTGCGGACAATTCTTTCGACCTCATGGCTTAGTTTTTCCTCTGACATGCACTGTCAACTGTGGGACCGTATATAGACAGGCGTGTGCCTTTCCAAATCACGTCCAATCAATAGAATGTACCACAAGTGGACCAATCAAGTTGTAGAAACATCTCAAGGATGACTAATGGAAACCGGATGCACCTGACCTCAAAGGTTCTGAATAATTTTTGTTTTTAGGGGCTGTATGGGAAAATGGTCCAATTCACACACTTATTGAGAGAGCATCCCAGGTCATCCCTACTGTCTCTGATCTGGAGGACTCACTAAACAGAGAACATCCCTGGTCATCACTACTGCCTCTGATCTGGAGGACTCACTAAACAGAGAACATCCCTGGTCATCCCTACTGTCTCTGATCTGGAGGACTCACTAAACAGAGAACATCCCTGGTCATCACTACTGCCTCTGATCTGGAGGACTCACTAAACAGAGAACATCCCTGGTCATCCCTACTGTCTCTGATCTGGAGGACTCACTAAACAGAGAACATCCCTGGTCATCACTACTGCCTCTGATCTGGAGGACTCACTAAACAGAGAACATCCCTGGTCATCACTACTACCTCTGATCTGGAGGACTCACTAAACAGAGAACATCCCTGGTCATCCCTACTGTCTCTGATCTGGAGGACTCACTAAACAGAGAACATCCCTGGTCATCCCTACTGTCTCTGATCTGGAGGACTCACTAAACAGAGAACATCCCTGGTCATCCCTACTGCCTCTGATCTGGAGGACTCACTAAACAGAGAACATCCCTGGTCATCCCTACTGCCTCTGATCTGGAGGACTCACTAAACAGAGAACATCCCTGGTCATCCCTACTGTCTCTGATCTGGCGGACTCACTAAACAGAGAACATCCCTGGTCATCCCTACTGCCTCTGATCTGGAGGACTCACTAAACAGAGAACATCCTTGGTCATCTCTACTGCCTCTGATCTGGAGGACTCACTAAACAGAGAACATCCCTGGTCATCCCTACTGTCTCTGATCTGGCGGACTCACTAAACAGAGAACATCCCTGGTCATCCCTACTGTCTCTGATCTGGCGGACTCACTAAACAGAGAACATCCCTGGTCATCCCTACTGTCTCTGATCTGGAGGACTCACTAAACAGAGAACATCCCTGGTCATCCCTACTGTCTCTGATCTGGAGGACTCACTAAACAGAGAACATCCTTGGTCATCCCTACTGCCTCTGATCTGGAGGACTCACTAAACAGAGAACATCCCTGGTCATCCCTACTGCCTCTGATCTGGCAGACTCACTAAACAGAGAACATCCCTGGTCATCCCTACTGTCTCTGATCTGGAGGACTCACTAAACAGAGAACATCCCTGGTCATCCCTACTGCCTCTGATCTGGAGGATCATAGGTGACAACAGAGACAGTCTTCACAACTGTCTCGGTGTGTTTGGACCATGTTAGTTTGTTGGTGATGTGGACGCCAAGGAACCTGAAGCCTGCTCCACTGCAGCCCCGTCGATGAGAATGAGAATTGGGGCGTGCTCGGTACTCTTTTTCCTGTTCCTTCCTCAACTGTATGTAAACGTCCTACTTCAACTGTATGTAAACTTCCTACTTCAACTGTATGTAAACTTCCTTCCTCAACTGTATGTAAACTTCCTACCTCAACTCTATGTAAACGTTCTACTTCAACTGTATGTAAACGTCCTACCTCAACTGTATGTAAACTTCCTACTTCAACTGTATGTAAACTTCCTACTTCAACTGTATGTAAACTTCCTACTTCAACTGTATGTAAACTTCCTTCCTCAACTGTATGTAAACGTCCTACTTCAACTCTATGTAAACGTCCTACCTCAACTCTATGTAAACGGTCTACTTCAACTGTATGTAAACTTCCTTCCTCAACTGTATGTAAACATCCTACTTCAACTGTATGTAAACTTCCTTCCTCAACTGTATGTAAACTTCCTACTTCAACTGTATGTAAACTTCCTACTTCAACTGTATGTAAACTTCCTTCCTCAACTGTATGTAAACGTCCTACTTCAACTGTATGTAAACTTCCTTCCTCAACTGTATGTAAACTTCCTACTTCAACTGTATGTAAACCTCCTACTTCAACTGTATGTAAACGTCCTACTTCAACTGTATGTAAACGTTCTACTTCAACTGTATGTAAACTTCCTACTTCAACTGTATGTAAACTTCCTACTTCAACTGTATGTAAACTTCCTACTTCAACTGTATGTAAACTTCCTTCCTCAACTGTATGTAAACTTCCTACTTCAACTGTATGTAAACGTCCTACTTCAACTGTATGTAAACGTCCTACTTCAACTGTATGTAAACGTCCTACTTCAACTGTATGTAAACTTCCGACTTCAACTGTATGTAAACTTCCTACTTCAACTGTATGTAAACTTCCTACTTCAACTGTATGTAAACTTCCTACTTCAACTGTATGTAAACGTCCTTCCTCAACTGTATGTAAACTTCCTACTTCAACTGTATGTAAACTTCCTACTTCAACTGTATGTAAACCTCCTACTTCAACTGTATTTAAACTTCCTACCTCAACTGTATGTAAATGTCCTACCTCAACTGTATGTAAACTTCCTTCCTCAACTGTATGTAAACTTCCTACTTCAACTGTATGTAAACGTCCTACTTCAACTGTATGTAAACTTCCTTCCTCAACTGTATGTAAACTTCCTACTTCAACTGTATGTAAACTTCCTACTTCAACTGTATGTAAACTTCCTACCTCAACTGTATGTAAACTTCCTACTTCAACTGTATGTAAACCTCCTACTTCAACTGTATGTAAACTTCCTACTTCAACTGTATGTAAACTTCCTACTTCAACTGTATGTAAACTTCCTACTTCAACTGTATGTAAACCTCCTACTTCAACTGTATGTAAACTTCCTACCTCAACTGTATGTAAACTTCCTACTTCAACTGTATGTAAACCTCCTACTTCAACTGTATGTAAACTTCCTACTTCAACTGTATGTAAACTTTCTACTTCAACTGTATGTAAACCTCCTACTTCAACTGTATGTAAACTTCCTACCTCAACTGTATGTAAACTTCCTACTTCAACTGTATGTAAACCTCCTACTTCAACTGTATGTAAACCTCCTACTTCAACTGTATGTTTACTTTTTCTCATGTGAGTATTTTACTCCTCCGCTGAGACATGGACTGTGTGTGGACTTCTGTCTGTGTTTATTTTGCTTCTCTGTGACTCTTGACCATTGTTTTTCACTACTGACCGCCGTTTGACCGCGTTGGTCGGATGCCGTGACCATCGGTTGACTCCACCAATCATCAGATTGCTGCTTTGTGTTGTCGCGGTGACCGGCGTTTGGCCTCGTTACCCCGGCGATAACTCGACAGACAGGAAGGTTACTTTGGGGCCTCGGACGCCTCACACACACACACGTACACACACACACACACACACACAGAGAGAGAGAGACTCAGGAAGAGGGGTTGTTTTGGCTGGGCTGCAACAGGTTGTGTCTGGAGCCAGTGGGGAGAGGGGAAGAGGGATGTCGAGCTAAGAGTTGGAGCTGATAACCAGGCAACACAAAGACCTGACCCGGTCACAGCAGTAGATAATACTGGACCATCCAAAAGGCTCTAGTCATCATCTTAACCTTTACACTAACTTTGATCTTCCTGTTTAGGTGAGTGTGAAAAGAACCAGGAACCATGGCTCTAAAATGACTCCTTATCTCAACCCACTTTACACTGACTCTGATCTGTGTGTTGTTGTCCCTCCACCTACTTTACTCTGATCTGTGTTGTTGTCCCTCCACCTACTTTACTCTGATCTGTGTGTTGTTGTCCCTCCACCTACTTTACTCTGATCTGTGTGTTGTTGTCCCTCCACCTACTTTACTCTGATCTGTGTTGTTGTCCTTCTACCTACTTTACTCTGATCTGTGTTGTTGTCCCTCCACCTACTTTACTCTGATCTGTGTTGTTGTTGTCCCTCCACCTACTTTACTCTGATCTGTGTGTTATCATTGTGCAGTCTTGTGTTAGGTCTTCTGGTCCCCCTTTCCCCCCTCTGTCTCACTCTCTTTTCTTAGTAATTGTCTGTGTTTCTCTGTCTCGGGGAGCTAGGGGAGGGGGCTTTCTGGTTTCTGTCAGTCGTGACAGGTGAACCGCCAGGACTCCATAGCGTCATAGCTTTCTCTGTCTCTCTCTCTGTCTCGGTCTCTCTCTCTGTCTCGGTCTGTCTCTCTGTCTCTCTCTCTCTCTTTCTCTCTCTCTCTCTCTCTGTCTTTCTCTCTCTGTCTATCTACTTTCTATTTCTACTTTCTCTCTTTCTTTCTCTCTCTCTCTCTACTTTCTCTCTTTCTTTCTCTCTCTCTCTCTCTCTGTCTTTCTCTCTCTATCTACTTTCTACTTTCTCTCTTTCTTTCTCTCTCTCTACTTTCTCTCTTTCTTTCTCTCTCTCTACTTTCTCTCTGTCTCTCCGTCTCACGCTCTCTTTCTTTCTTTCTCTCTCTCTCTCTCTCTGTCTCTCTGTGTCTCTCTCTCTGTCTCTCTGTCCCTTCCTCCTTCCTGTCAGAGAGATGTAGAAAGTGAGAGTTGAGTGACAGACAATAGGAGACTTTCAGTGGCCAGATAACCTTTAACCTCTTATTTAAAGGGTCAGACTATGGTAGCAAAAGCACGACATTACAGACCAGAGGTGGACCACTCTCTTCCTCTACTGTTAACTACTGTTAACTTACCATCCCCCTTCCTCTTCTCTCCTCTGTCTCCCCCCTTCAGATACCACTGGTTAAGTTGTGGGGAATCTCATTGGCTGTAGCTATCAGTGGCTGATAACATATGAGATAATCAGTATGGTTACTCAGAAATAACCTCGCTGTCTGTTAGGGCTACTGAGGCTTCGTCACAGGTTATCTGTGTGTCCTGGTCTGGTCCCCAAATTGAAGTTTTGATGCTTGAGAGAAGTATAGACAGAGTGGAGAAGGAATTCTTTAAACATGGAGTTATTAGTCGTTTGTTTTGACATTCTTATCCATTGAAGGATCACACGGTTGTTGTTTCATAGCTCCTGAACTTCGCTAAGTCTGATATTATTTCTCTGACTCTGTAAATAACTACATGAATAGAGTGTGTGGTGTCTCAACCCCCCCTGGGGTCAGTTGGCGAGAGAGGGGGGGAAGGAAGGAGGTTTCGAGAGGTGCAACTATATAATTATTTGTTCATTTATTTATTTAACTTTTTCTTCTGTAATTTATGCCTCTCCTCCTCCCTCCCTCACCCCTCCTCCTCCCTCCCTCACCCCTCCTCCTTCCTCCCTCACCTCTCCTCCTCCCTCCCTCCCTCACCCCTCCTCCTCCCTCCCTCCCTCACCCCTCCTCCTCCCTCCCTCCCTCCCTCACCCCTCCTCCTCCCTCCCTCACCCCTCCTCCTCCCTCCCTCACCCCTCCTCCTCCCTCCCTCACCCCTCCTCCTCCCTCCCTCACCTCTCCTCCTCCCTCCCTCACCTCTCCTCCTCCCTCCCTCACCTCTCCTCCTCCCTCACCTCTCCTCCCTCCCTCACCCCTCCTCCCTCCCTCACCCCTCCTCCTCCCTCCCTCACCCCTCCTCCTCCCTCCCTCACCCCTCCTCCTCCCTCCCTCACCTCTCCTCCTCCCTCCCTCACCTCTCCTCCCTCCCTCACCCCTCCTCCTCCCTCCCTCACCCCTCCTTCTCCCTCCCTCACCCCTCCTCCTCCCTCCCTCACCCCTCCTCCTCCCTCCCTCACCCCTCCTCCTCCCTCCCTCACCCCTCCTCCTCCCTCCCTCACCCCTCCTCCTCCCTCCCTCACCTCTCCTCTTTCCTCCCTCACCCCTCCTCCCTCCCTCACCCCTCCTCCTCCCTCCCTCACCCCTCCTCCTCCCTCCCTCACCCCTCCTCCCTCCCTCACCTCTCCTCCTCCCTCCCTCACCCCTCCTCCTCCCTCCCTCACCCCTCCTCCTCCCTCCCTCACCCCTCCTCCTCCCTCCCTCACCTCTCCTCCTCCCTCCCTCACCTCTCCTCCTCCCTCCCTCACCTCTCCTCCTCCCTCCCTCACCCCTTCTACCTCCCTCACCCCTCCTCCTCCCTCCCTCAGCCCATCTCCTCCCTCCCTCACCCCTCCTCCTCCCTCCCTCACTCCTCCTCCCTCTCTCACCCCTCCTCCCTCCCTCACCCCTCCTCCTCCCTCCCTCACCCCTCCTCCCTCCCTCACCCCATCTCCTCCCTTCCTCACCCCATCTCCTCCCCCCCACCCCATCTCCACCCTCCCCCCTCACCTCATCTCCCCCCTCACCCCATCTCCACCCTCCCCCCTCACCTCATCTCCTCCCTCGCCCCATCTCCTCCCTCGCCCCATCTCCTCCCTCGCCCCATCTCCTCCCTCGCCCCATCTCCTCCCTCACCCCCTCTCGTCCCTCCCTCGTCCCCCTCTCGCCCCTCTCGTCCCTCCCTCGCCCCCTCTCCTCCCTCGCCCCCTCTCCTCCCTCGCCCCCTCTCGCCCCTCTCTCGCCCCTCTCTCACCCCTCTCTCGCCCCTCTCTCTCCCCTCTCCCTCGCCCTCTCTCGTCCCTCCCTCGCCCCCTCTCGTACCTACCTCGCCCCCTATCCTCCTGCCTTCCTAAGTGGATGTTGTGCCAGGTCACCGTGAGGTGAAGGAGAGAAAGAACGAGGGAACTTTCATATAGAGGTGAAGACTGAGGGCAGACCGACTGTGTGTGTTGATGGGGAGTCAGTTTGTGCGTGGAGTGAATCAGAAGTGTGTGGGGGTGAATTGGGGGTCAGGGGCGTGGTGTACTCCACCAGTAGCATTCCTTCTCCTTCCTCCTCTCTCTTCTCTCCTTTCTCCTCTCTCCTCTCTCTCTCTCTCTGAGATGTACAGTGTGCGATTTGAGAAGAAAGAGATCTCCTCTCTGATTGCGATGCAAATCCACCTGAGCGAAGTCCTATCTGTGTGTGGCGTAACGAGGATGCGGGAGGCTTTTGAAGTAACTTCCCCCAACACACGATGCCGTCTATCAATATGATACAAGCTTCCTTCTTATCTACGCTAGCGCGCGTGTGTGTGTCATATTAGGGAAAGGGGTCAAACCCAGGTCAGGGATTGGTCTTGTGTTTGTGTTGTCTGATTGGGCTGTGACTGGTGTCTTGGGTGTCCAATCCAATGTGTATATTTTGACCGAAGGGTAAAATATGTTAATTGTGTAGATAAACCAATGTCTTTATTTTATTTATTTATTTTACCTTTACCTTCAGTTAAGAAAGTCAGTTAAGAACACATTCTTATTTTCAATGACGGCCTAGGAACAGTGGGTTAACTGCCTGTTCAGGGCAGAACGACAGATTTGTACCATATCAGCTCGGGGTTGAACTTGCAACCTTTCGGTTACTAGTCCAACGCTCTAACCACTAGGCTACCCACTAGGCTACCCACTAGGCTACCCACTAGGCTACCCACTAGGCTACCCACTAGGCTACCCACTAGGCTACCCACTAGGCTGCCCACTAGGCTGCCCACTAGGCTGCCCACTAGGCCAGAATTAGTCACTCGATTAAATGGAGGCCACAGAAACAAAAGTGATCAATAATCAGGAAAATAGTGTGTGGATTGGTGGCTCAGTGGGTAGGTGGGTGGGTAGGTGGCTCAGTGGGTAGGTAGGTGGCTCAGTGGGTAGGTGGGTGGGTAGGTGGCTCAGTGGGTAGGTAGGTGGCTCAGTGGGTAGGTAGGTGGCTCAGTGGGTAGGTAGGTGACTCAGTGGGTTTGTGGGTGACTCAGTGGGTAGGTGGCTCGGTGGGTAGGTGACTCAGTGGGTAGGTGGCTCAGTGGGTAGGTGACTCGGTGGGTGGGTGGCTGAGTTGGTGGCTCAGTGGGTAGGTTGGTTGGTGGGTGTTTAATGTTAGCTAAAGTTCAACAGGCCAATAGTTCTATGATATAATCAGATGAAAACCATTGAGTTGTTATTTTACTTGAAATTTACAAGGTCCTCTACTCCGACAATTAATCCACACATAAAACGGTCAACTGAATCGTTTCTGAATCGTTTCTAGTCATCTCTCCTCCTTCCGGGCTTTTTCTTCTCTTGACTTTATATTGTGATTAGCAACTTTCATAAATTAGGTGCGTTACCGCCACCGACCTCGTTCGTCTTTCCAATGGTTATAACCAATGAGGAGCTGGGAGAGGCGGGACTTGCAGCACGATCTGCGTCAGAAATAGAACTGACTTCTATTTTAGCCCTTGGCAACGCAGACACTCGTTGGCGCAATAATTTATAAATGTATTTTGCAACGTGCGTGAGCGGTGTAGTCAGCCTGTGATAACGTCATACACCTCTCCCCTCCTTCTATCCATCACTCTCCTCCTCTCCCCCTCCTTCTATCCATCACTCTCCCCCTCCTTCTATCCATCACTCTCCCCCTCCTTCTATCCATCACTCTCCCCCTCCTTCTATCCATCACTCTCCCCCTCCTTCTATCCATCACTCTCCCCCTCCTTCTATCCATCACTCTCCCCCTCCTTCTATCCATCACTCTCCCCCTCCTTCTATCCATCACTCTCCCCCTCCTTCTATCCATCACTCTCCCCCTCCTTCTATCCATCACTCTCCCCCTCCTTCTATCCATCACTCTCCCCCTCCTTCTATCCATCACTCTCCCCCTCCTTCTATCCATCACTCTCCCCCTCCTTCTATCCATCACTCTCCCCCTCCTTCTATCCATCACTCTCCCCCTCCTTCTATCCATCACTCTCCCCCTCCTTCTATCCATCACTCTCCCCCTCCTTCTATCCATCACTCTCCCCCTCCTTCTATCCATCACTCTCCCCCTCCTTCTATCCATCACTCTCCCCCTCCTTCTATCCATCACTCTCCCCCTCCTTCTATCCATCACTCTCCCCCTCCTTCTATCCATCACTCTCCTCCTCTCCCCCTCCTTCTATCCATCACTCTCCTCCTCTCCCCCTCCTTCTATCCATCACTCTCCTCCTCTCCCCCTCCTTCTATCCATCACTCTCCCCCTCCTTCTATCCATCACTCTCCTCCTCCTTCTATCCATCACTCTCCTCCTCTCCCCCTCCTTCTATCCATCACTCTCCCCCTCCTTCTATCCATCACTCTCCTCCTCCTTCTATCCATCACTCTCCTCCTCTCCCCCTCCTTCTATCCATCACTCTCCTCCTCTCCCCCTCCTTCTATCCATCACTCTCCCCCTCCTTCTATCCATCACTCTCCCCCTCCTTCTATCCATCACTCTCCCCCTCCTTCTATCCATCACTCTCCCCCTCCTTCTATCCATCACTCTCCCCCTCCTTCTATCCATCACTCTCCCCCTCCTTCTATCCATCACTCTCCCCCTCCTTCTATCCATCACTCTCCCCCTCCTTCTATCCATCACTCTCCCCCTCCTTCTATCCATCACTCTCCCCCTCCTTCTATCCATCACTCTCCCCCTCCTTCTATCCATCACTCTCCCCCTCCTTCTATCCATCACTCTCCCCCTCCTTCTATCCATCACTCTCCCCCTCCTTCTATCCATCACTCTCCCCCTCCTTCTATCCATACACCTCTCCCCCTCCTTCTATCCATCACTCTCCCCCTCCTTCTATCCATCACTCTCCCCCTCCTTCTATCCATCACTCTCCCCCTCCTTCTATCCATCACTCTCCCCCTCCTTCTATCCATCACTCTCCTCCTCTCCCCCTCCTTCTATCCATCACTCTCCTCCTCTCCCCCTCCTTCTATCCATCACTCTCCCCCTCCTTCTATCCATCACTCTCCCCCTCCTTCTATCCATCACTCTCCCCCTCCTTCTATCCATCACTCTCCCCCTCCTTCTATCCATCACTCTCCCCCTCCTTCTATCCATCACTCTCCCCCTCCTTCTATCCATACACCTCTCCCCCTACTTCTATCCATCACTCTCCCCCTCCTTCTATCCATCACTCTCCCCCTCCTTCTATCCATCACTCTCCCCCTCCTTCTATCCATCACTCTCCTCCTCCTTCTATCCATCACTCTCCCCCTCCTTCTATCCATACACCTCTCCCCCTCCTTCTATCCATCACTCTCCCCCTCCTTCTATCCATCACTCTCCCCCTCCTTCTATCCATCACTCTCCCCCTCCTTCTATCCATCACTCTCCTCCTCTCCCCCTCCTTCTATCCATCACTCTCCTCCTCTCCCCCTCCTTCCATCCATCACTCTCCTCCTCTCCCCCTCCTTCTATCCATCACTCTCCTCCTCTCCCCCTCCTTCTATCCATCACTCTCCCCCTCCTTCTATCCATCACTCTCCCCCTCCTTCTATCCATCACTCTCCCCCTCCTTCTATCCATCACTCTCCTCCTCTCCCCCTCCTTCACTCCATCACTCTCCTCCTCTCCCCCTCCTTCTATCCATCACTCTCCTCCTCTCCCCCTCATTCTATCCATCACTCTCCTCCTCTCCCCCTCCTTCTATCCATCACTCTCCCCCTCCTTCTATCCATCACTCTCCCCCTCCTTCTATCCATCACTCTCCTCCTCTCCCCCTCCTTCTATCCATCACTCTCCTCCTCTCCCCCTCCTTCTATCCATCACTCTCCCCCTCCTTCTATCCATCACTCTCCCCCTCCTTCTATCCATCACTCTCCCCCTCCTTCTATCCATCACTCTCCCCCTCCTTCTATCCATCACTCTCCCCCTCCTTCTATCCATCACTCTCCCCCTCCTTCTATCCATCACTCTCCCCCTCCTTCTATCCATCACTCTCCCCCTCCTTCTATCCATCACTCTCCCCCTCCTTCTATCCATCACTCTCCCCCTCCTTCTATCCATCACTCTCCCCCTCCTTCTATCCATCACTCTCCCCCTCCTTCTATCCATCACTCTCCCCCTCCTTCTATCCATCACTCTCCCCCTCCTTCTATCCATCACTCTCCCCCTCCTTCTATCCATCACTCTCCCCCTCCTTCTATCCATCACTCTCCACCTCTCCCCCTCCTTCTATCCATCACTCTCCTCCTCTCCCCCTCCTTCTATCCATCACTCTCCTCCTCTCCCCCTCCTTCTATCCATCACTCTCCTCCTCTCCCCCTCCTTCTATCCATCACTCTCCTCCTCTCCCCCTCCTTCTATCCATCACTCTCCTCCTCTCCCCCTCCTTCTATCCATCACTCTCCTCCTCTCCCCCTCCTTCTATCCATCACTCTCCTCCTCTCCCCCTCCTTCTATCATCACTCTCCTCCTCTCCCCCTCCTTCTATCCATCACTCTCCTCCTCTCCCCCTCCTTCTATCTATCACTCTCCTCCTCTCCCCCTCCTTCTATCCATCACTCTCCTCCTCTCCCCCTCCTTCTATCCATCACTCTCCTCCTCTCCCCCTCCTTCTATCCATCACTCTCCTCCTCTCCCCCTCCTTCTATCCATCACTCTCCTCCTCTCCCCCTCCTTCTATCCATCACTCTCCTCCTCTCCCCCTCCTTCTATCCATCACTCTCCTCCTCTCCCCCTCCTTCTATCCATCACTCTCCACCTCTCCCCCTCCTTCTATCCATCACTCTCCTCCTCTCCCCCTCCTTCTATCCATCACTCTCCTCCTCTCCCCCTCCTTCTATCCATCACTCTCCTCCTCTCCCCCTCCTTCTATCCATCACTCTCCTCCTCTCCCCCTCCTTCTATCCATCACTCTCCTCCTCTCCCCCTCCTTCTATCCATCACTCTCCTCCTCTCCCCCTCCTTCTATCCATCACTCTCCTCCTCTCCCCCTCCTTCTATCATCACTCTCCTCCTCTCCCCCTCCTTCTATCCATCACTCTCCTCCTCTCCCCCTCCTTCTATCCATCACTCTCCTCCTCTCCCCCTCCTTCTATCCATCACTCTCCTCCTCTCCCCCTCCTTCTATCCATCACTCTCCTCCTCTCCCCCTCCTTCTATCCATCACTCTCCTCCTCTCCCCCTCCTTCTATCCATCACTCTCCTCCTCTCCCCCTCCTTCTATCCATCACTCTCCTCCTCTCCCCCTCCTTCTATCCATCACTCTCCTCCTCTCCCCCTCCTTCTATCCATCACTCTCCTCCTCTCCCCCTCCTTCTATCCATCACTCTCCTCCTCTCCCCCTCCTTCTATCCATCACTCTCCTCCTCTCCCCCTCCTTCTATCCATCACTCTCCTCCTCTCCCCCTCCTTCTATCCATCACTCTCCTCCTCTCCCCCTCCTTCTATCCATCACTCTCCTCCTCTCCCCCTCCTTCTATCCATCACTCTCCTCCTCTCCCCCTCCTTCTATCCATCACTCTCCTCCTCTCCCCCTCCTTCTATCCATCACTCTCCTCCTCTCCCCCTCCTTCTATCCATCACTCTCCTCCTCTCCCCCTCCTTCTATCCATCACTCTCCTCCTCTCCCCCTCCTTCTATCCATCACTCTCCTCCTCTCCCCCTCCTCCTATCCATCACTCTCCTCCTCTCCCCCTCCTTCTATCCATCACTCTCCACCTCTCCCCCTCCTTCTATCCATCACTCTCCTCCTCTCCCCCTCCTTCTATCCATCACTCTCCTCCTCTCCCCCTCCTTCTATCCATCACTCTCCTCCTCTCCCCCTCCTTCTATCCATCACTCTCCTCCTCTCCCCCTCCTTCTATCCATCACTCTCCTCCTCTCCCCCTCCTTCTATCCATCACTCTCCTCCTCTCCCCCTCCTTCTATCCATCACTCTCCTCCTCTCCCCCTCCTTCTATCCATCACTCTCCTCCTCTCCCCCTCCTTCTATCATCACTCTCCTCCTCTCCCCCTCCTTCTATCCATCACTCTCCTCCTCTCCCCCTCCTTCTATCCATCACTCTCCTCCTCTCCCCCTCCTTCTATCCATCACTCTCCTCCTCTCCCCCTCCTTCTATCCATCACTCTCCTCCTCTCCCCCTCCTTCTATCCATCACTCTCCTCCTCTCCCCCTCCTTCTATCCATCACTCTCCTCCTCTCCCCCTCCTTCTATCCATCACTCTCCTCCTCTCCCCCTCCTTCTATCCATCACTCTCCCCCTCCTTCTATCCATCACTCTCCCCCTCCTTCTATCCATCACTCTCCTCCTCTCCCCCTCCTTCTATCCATCACTCTCCTCCTCTCCCCCTCCTTCTATCCATCACTCTCCTCCTCTCCCCCTCCTTCTATCCATCACTCTCCTCCTCTCCCCCTCCTTCTATCCATCACTCTCCTCCTCTCCCCCTCCTTCTATCCATCACTCTCCTCCTCTCCCCCTCCTTCTATCCATCACTCTCCACCTCTCCCCCTCCTTCTATCCATCACTCTCCTCCTCTCCCCCTCCTTCTATCCATCACTCTCCTCCTCTCCCCCTCCTTCTATCCATCACTCTCCTCCTCTCCCCCTCCTTCTATCCATCACTCTCCTCCTCTCCCCCTCCTTCTATCCATCACTCTCCTCCTCTCCCCCTCCTTCTATCCATCACTCTCCTCCTCTCCCCCTCCTTCTATCCATCACTCTCCTCCTCTCCCCCTCCTTCTATCCATCACTCTCCACCTCTCCCCCTCCTTCTATCCATCACTCTCCTCCTCTCCCCCTCCTTCTATCCATCACTCTCCTCCTCTCCCCCTCCTTCTATCCATCACTCTCCTCCTCTCCCCCTCCTTCTATCCATCACTCTCCTCCTCTCCCCCTCCTTCTATCCATCACTCTCCTCCTCTCCCCCTCCTTCTATCCATCACTCTCCTCCTCTCCCCCTCCTTCTATCCATCACTCTCCCCCTCCTTCTATCCATCACTCTCCCCCTCCTTCTATCCATCACTCTCCTCCTCTCCCCCTCCTTCTATCCATCACTCTCCCCCTCCTTCTATCCATCACTCTCCTCCTCTCCCCCTCCTTCTATCCATCACTCTCCTCCTCTCCCCCTCCTTCTATCCATCACTCTCCTCCTCTCCCCCTCCTTCTATCCATCACTCTCCTCCTCTCCCCCTCCTTCTATCCATCACTCTCCTCCTCTCCCCCTCCTTCTATCCATCACTCTCCCCCTCTCCCCCTCCTTCTATCCATCACTCTCCCCCTCCTTCTATCCATCACTCTCCTCCTCTCCCCCTCCTTCTATCCATCACTCTCCTCCTCTCCCCCTCCTTCTATCCATCACTCTCCTCCTCTCCCCCTCCTTCTATCCATCACTCTCCTCCTCTCCCCCTCCTTCTATCCATCACTCTCCTCCTCTCCCCCTCCTTCTATCCATCACTCTCCTCCTCTCCCCCTCCTTCTATCCATCACTCTCCTCCTCTCCCCCTCCTTCTATCCATCACTCTCCTCCTCTCCCCCTCCTTCTATCCATCACTCTCCTCCTCTCCCCCTCCTTCTATCCATCACTCTCCTCCTCTCCCCCTCCTTCTATCCATCACTCTCCTCCTCTCCCCCTCCTTCTATCCATCACTCTCCTCCTCTCCCCCTCCTTCTATCCATCACTCTCCTCCTCTCCCCCTCCTTCTATCCATCACTCTCCTCCTCTCCCCCTCCTTCTATCCATCACTCTCCTCCTCTCCCCCTCCTTCTATCCATCACTCTCCTCCTCTCCCCCTCCTTCTATCCATCACTCTCCTCCTCTCCCCCTCCTTCTATCCATCACTCTCCTCCTCTCCCCCTCCTTCTATCCATCACTCTCCTCCTCTCCCCCTCCTTCTATCCATCACTCTCCTCCTCTCCCCCTCCTTCTATCCATCACTCTCCTCCTCTCCCCCTCCTTCTATCCATCACTCTCCTCCTCTCCCCCTCCTTCTATCCATCACTCTCCTCCTCTCCCCCTCCTTCTATCCATCACTCTCCTCCTCTCCCCCTCCTTCTATCCATCACTCTCCTCCTCTCCCCCTTCACTCCATCACTCTCCTCCTCTCCCCCTCCTTCTATCCATCACTCTCCTCCTCTCCCCCTTCCCTCCATCACTCTCCTCCTCTCCCCCTTCCATCCATCACTCTCCTCCTCTCCCCCTTCCATCCATCACTCTCCTCCTCTCCCCCTCCTTCCCTCTCTCTCTCTCTCTCTTATCCTCTTCTTCTGTCTCTCTCTCTCTTCTCCTCTTCTTCTGACCCTCTCTCTCTAAATGTTAGACTATTAGTAATATATGGTGTTGTTTTTTATGAATGACACATGGTGTCTGTCTCTAGTTATTAGATCTGTTCACCCAGTGGGACTGGTCCAGCTATCTAGCTGACTATGGAAGACCCACCTGCAAATACCTGAGAGTCAACCCTCACACAGCCCTAACACTGCTTGAAAAGTAAGTATACCTCTCTTTCTCTCCTTATCCATCCATCCATCCCTAACCTCAACACTCACACAGCCCTAGAAGTATATCTCTCATCTCTCTCTCTTCCTATCATCTCCCTCCCCCCTCTCATCTCCCTCCCTCCCTCTCATCTCTCTCCCTCTCATCTCTCTCCCTCCCTCTCATCTCTCTCCCTCCCTCCCTCTCATCTCTCTCCCTCCCTCTCATCTCTCTCCCTCCCTCTCATCTCTCTCCCTCCCTCTCATCTCTCTCCCTCCCTCCCTCTCATCTCTCTCATTTTCCCTCCCATCTCCCCCCTCTCATCTCCCTCCCTTTCATCTCTCTCTCTCTCTCATCTGTCCATCCTGTTCTGTTTTGTGACCTAATCTCTCTCCTGTCTTGAATCCTACAGGATTTCTCGACTGTAAGTACTGAAATGAGACTGGAGTTGCACGTCTGTCTGTGTGTTGTGAAATTATTTTTTGTTGTTGTGTGTTGAGTTTTCTTGTGTGTGTGTGTGTGTGTGTGTGTGTGTGTGTTTTGCGTGCCTGTAAAGATAATTATAACGGAAGCAGTGTGTGTGGTGATAATCACCCAGACACACTGAAACCCAAACAGGTAGTGCAGATAAGCATTGTTATCGCCGTGGTGATAAGACAGGTGTCTGTGGTAATGATGGGATTTTTATGGCTATAACAACATCGTTATGTATCCATAGTGATGACGGCTATCACCTTATCAGTCTACTGTGTTACTGTGGAGAGATGACTGTTTTACACACACACACACACACACACACACACACACACACACACACACCATGTTCGTTAGCAAGTCAGTGGTCGTCAGAGAGTCATGAGTCGGAGGCCCAGTCCTGGTGGTCTGTTTTCCCACAGAGGATGCACCATGCTGGGGTTACTCTGCCTCTCCGTCCCCCTAACCCCCTGGAGCTCTGTAGTGGAGCACTGCACTGTGACAGCAGCTACACAACACCTCTCATGTGACACACACCTTGCAGACCAAGGGACCTCTCTGTCACGTGTGTGTATTGAAATGTCTAATGGAATGTACTGATTGGCTCTGTGCATCTTGCTGTGAAATGAGTAGTAATGTCTGAATCCTCTCTAGTGCTGATAATCTTCCTCCCTCTTCCTCCATCCTCCCACTTCTCTCTCCTCCCTCCTTCCCCTCCCTCCATCCCCTCCCTCCATCCTTCTCTCCATCCTTCCTCTCCCACTCCTTCCTCCTCCCTCTTCCTCCATCCTCCCACTTCTCTCTCCTCCCTCTTCCTCCCTCCTCCCTCTTCCTCCATCCTCCCACTTCTCTCTCCTCCCTCCTCCCCCTCCCTCCATCCTTCTCTCCATCCTTCCTCTCCCTCTCCTTCCTCTCACTCATTCTTCTCTCCATCCTTCCTCTCCCTCTCCCCTCTCCCTCATCCTTCTCTCCATCCTTCCTCTCTCCTCCCTCTCTCCTCCCTCCTCCCTCTTCCTCCATCCTCCCACTTCTCTCTCCTCCCCCTCCCTCCCTCCTCCCTCTTCCTCCATCCTCCCACTTCTCTCTCCTCCCTCCTCCCCCTCCATCCTCCCTCTCCCTCCATCCTCCCTCTCCCTCCATCCTTCCTCTCCCTCCATCCTTCCTCTCCCTCTCCTCTCCTCCCTCTCCCTCATCCTTCTCTCCCTCCCCCTCATCCTTCTCTCCCTCCATCATTCCTCTCTCCTCCCTCCATCCTTCCTCTCCCTCATCCTTCCTCTCCCTCCATCCTTCCTCTCTCCTCCCTACATCCTTCCTCTCCCTCATCCTTCCTCTCCCTCATCCTTCCTCTCCCTCATCCTTCCTCTCCCTCATCCTTCCTCTCCCTCATCCTTCCTCTCCCTCCATCCTTCCTCTCCCTCTCCTCTCCTCCCTCTCCCTCATCCTTCTCTCCCTCCATCCTTCCTCTCTCCTCCTCCATCCTTCCTCTCCCTCATCCTTCCTCTCCCTCCAGGATGAAAGACACCAGTCGTAAGAACAACATGTTTGCTCAGTTCAGGAAGAACGAGAGAGACAAACAGAAACTCATCGACACTGTGGTCAAACAGCTACGCAACCTCATCTCCGCCCACCAGACCTGAATGGAGCAACGCTATTGGTCAACGAACATCACCAGACCTGAATGGAGTGATCCTATTAGCCAAGGAACCTCCACCTTGCAATCCTATTGATTACTGCAACCTCAATATCTGCCCACTAGACCAATCTCATTAGCCAAGGAATCTTATCTCCGCCCACCAGACCTGAACCCATACATCCTATTGGCCAACGAGCTTCAACCTCGCAATCCTGTTGGCTAAGGAACATCAGTCTCCGCCCACCAGACCTGAACTCAACCATCCTATTGGTTGAGGAAACATGATACACGGCCACTCTAGCCTGTGTCTCTACCATGTCTTCCAGTATTGTTTTTGCGGATGGATTTCATTTTGGGGTGGTTTAGTATTTTGGGGTTTATTTGACATGAAAAATGTTATATTTTGTCTCTTTAAGTGTCTACGAACAACGTTTTGGGGTCGTACGGTGTCAAAAAGATTCAAGTCACATGATCGTATTTGATGGGTGTGACAACGTAGTTCAGTTAGTGTGTTGATGCTACAGGAACACGACTTATCACGAGGTTAAAGCTATAATAACTGTTGTTTTCAGACGTCCAAACATAAGGAGGGAGGAGGGAGGGAGGGAAGGAGGGAGGGAGGGAGGGAGGGAAGGAGGGAGGGAAGGAGGGAGGGAAGGAAGGAGGGAAGGAGGGAGGGAGGGAGGGAGGGAGGGAGGGAGGGAGGGAGGGAGGGAGGGAGGGAGTGAGGGAAGGAGTGAGGGAGGGAGGGAAGGGGATAACAGTCTTAGCCTTGGCCTCATATCGGCGCCAGCCTTTACCCTCAACTCACTGTTATATTTTACTGCTCACCAAGGAAAGCCTGTCTTCAACATGCCACTCTGTGTGTGTGTGTGTGTGTGGAAATAGAGTATGCAGATTTGAATAATCAAGACAAGTCAGTCAATGCACAGTGGTCATTCTGTAGTCCCTAGCATGTTTGTGCATCTCTGCGTCTGCGCGTGTGTGTGTGTGTGCATGCCACCGTGCCTAACATAAAGGGACGTAGATTTAAAAGGAAATTAAATGTGTGTTTTTTTGCAGGTGGAGGGTGTTGTGTGCCTTGTTTTATACCTGTGGATGGTGGGGGTTGTGGGAGTTTGCCTTTGTCTGCGTGTGTGTGTGTGTGTGTCAGGTTCTGTTATTGGGTCATCCGATCCAGAAGCCTGGTGTATGTACCAATGACTTATATGACAGGGGGAGGGGGGCCGCTGTGTTGAAGCCACTGTGTCTATCTCTTGGCGCTCCCTCATCGTTGTAAAAAGTATTTTGGAAGCTATATAAATGCATGTATTAATGTCTACACTAGTTTATTCTCTTACAGATTAACATAAACATTTAAAAAATAAAAATAGGCTGAGAAATTAAACATTAGGAACACCTTCCTGATATCCCCCGTCTGTCCGTCCTCAGAACAGCCTCAGTTCGTTGTGTCAGGGACTCTACAAGGCGTGGAAAGTGTTCCACGGGGATGCTGGCCCATGTTGACTCTACAAGGTGTGGAAAGCGTTCCACGGGGAAGCTGGCCCATGTTGACTCTACAAGGTGTGGAAAGCGTTCCACAGGGATGCTGGGTCCATGTGGACTCTACAAGGTGTGGAAAGCGTTCCACAGGGACGCTGGCCCATGTTTCACTCCAATGCTTTCCATAGTTGTGTCGAATTGGCTGGGATGTCCTTCGGTCGATGATTCTTGATTCACACAGGAAAACTGTTGAGTGTGGGGGGGAAAAAATCCAGCAGCGTTGCAGTTCTTGACACAAACATGGCAAACATACTGTTCAAAGGCACTTTAAATGTGTTCTTGCCCCTTCACCCTCTGAATGGCACACACTCACAATGCCTCAAGGCATAAACATCCTCTCCTCCTCTTCGTCAGCACCGATTTTAAGTGGATTTAACAAAGTGACATCAATAAGGGATCATAGTTTTCAACCTGGATTCAGTCAGTCATGGAAAGAGCAGGTGTTTGTTTACTCTGTGTATATCAAAACATTTTCCTTTAAAAGTATCATTTTAATGTTACTCTCCACACTACAACAACAGAAACATACTTATACACATGTCATTTCCTTCCTCGAAACATCCAATTGAAATTCTGTAGAATTCTATTCATTCCTATGGAGGACTGCTCATACTGGGGAGTTCCAATATGGCCGACCGGTGGCTTCATAGCGAATGGGCAAATCCAGGGTTTATATAAGTCGTTGGTATAGGTACCCAGACATGTTAAATTGTATTGATTAGTTTCTCTGAGACAGACGCACCGTTTCAGCCTTGTGTTATTAAAAGCCACTAATGATGATCCTGTGTTACTAATAAAAGATATGTTACAATTACCAACCAATACTTAAATAAAACCGACTACTGAAGCCGTTTTAGTGTTTCGTTTATTTTAGTTACAGCTGAACTAATACAGGGCATTCGGCAGGTGTTCAGACGCATTGACTTTTTCCTCATTTTGATACCTTACAGCCTTATTCTAAAATTGATTACATTGTTTGTTTTCAGACTGCCATCCATACAGACAGACAGCCATACAGACAGACAGCCATCCATACACACAGACAGCCATCCATACACACAGACAGCCATCCAGACACACAGACAGCCATCCAGACACCCATACACCCATCCAGACACCCATACAGACAGCCATACATCCATCCAGACACCATCCAGACACACAGACAGCCAGCCAGACACCCATCCAGACAGCCATACATCCATCCAGACACCCATCCATACACACAGACAGCCAGCCAGACACCCATCCAGACACCCATACAGACAGCCATACATCCATCCAGACACTGATACAGACACCCATCCAGACAGCCAGCCAGACACTGATACAGACACCAATACAGACAGCCAGCCAGACACTGATACAGACACCCATACAGACAGCCATACAGCCAGCCAGACGGTCAGCCATACACCCATACAGCCAGCCATCCACCTATCCAGACAGCCATACAGCCAGCCAGACACCCATACAGCCACCCATACAGACAGCCAGACAGATGCCCACCAAGACAGACAGCCAGACAGGTACTCAGACAGACAGGTACTCAGACAGACAGCCTCACTGTGTTCCTCTACCTCCCACACACGTTTTCTTCTCTCTGTGTGTCTGGCTGTCTATCTGTGTCTGTCTCTCTCTCTGTGTCTGTCTCGCTGCCTGTCTTGCTGTCTGTGTCTGTCTCGCTGTCTGTCTTTCTGTCTGTCTCAATCCAACATATGTTAACATTGCCAAAGCAAGTGAGGTAGATAATATACAAAAGTGAAATAAACAATAAAAATTAACAGTAAACATTACACTCACAGAAGTTCAGAAAGAATAAAGACATTACAAATGTCATATATATATATATATATATATATATATATATATACAGTGCCTTGCGAAAGTATTCGGCCCCCTTGAACTTTGCGACCTTTTGCCACATTTCAGGCTTCAAACATAAAGATATAAAACTGTATTTTGTTGTGAAGAATCAACAACAAGTGGGACACAATCATGAAGTGGAACGACATTTATTGGATATTTCAAACTTTTTTAACAAATCAAAAACTGAAAACTTGGGCGTGCAAAATTATTCAGCCCCTTTACTTTCAGTGCAGCAAACTCTCTCCAGAAGTTCAGTGAGGATCTCTGAATGATCCAATGTTGACCTAAATGACTAATGATGATAAATACAATCCACCTGTGTGTAATCAAGTCTCCGTATAAATGCACCTGCACTGTGATAGTCTCAGAGGTCCGTTAAAAGTGCAGAGAGCATCAAACCCCCCTAGCAGTTTCCTCTACCGTGAGTGTTGAGTAGGGGGACCCCCCCCCCCCCCCCCTAGCAGTTTCCTCTACCGTGAGTGTTGAGTAGGGGGACCCCCCCCCCCCTAGCAGTTTCCTCTACCGTGAGTGTTGAGTAGGGGGACCCCCCCCCCTAGCAGTTTCCTCTACCGTGAGTGTTGAGTAGGGGGACCCCCCCCCCCCCCTAGCAGTTTCCTCTACCGTGAGTGTTGAGTAGGGGACCCCCCCCCCCCCCCCCCCTAGCAGTTTCCTCTACCGTGAGTGTTGAGTAGGGGGACCCCCCCCCCCCCCCCCCCCCCCTAACAGTTTCCTCTACCGTGAGTGTTGAGTATGGGGACCCCCCCCCTAGCAGTTTCCTCTACCGTGAGTGTTGAGTATGGGGACCCCCCCCCCCCCCCCAACAGTTTCCTCTACCGTGAGTGTTGAGTATGGGGACCCCCCCCCCTAGCAGTTTCCTCTACCGTGAGTGTTGAGTAGGGGGACCCCCCCCCCCCCCCTAGCAGTTTCCTCTACCGTGAGTGTTGAGTAGGGGACACCCCCCCCCCCCTAGCAGTTTCCTCTACCGTGAGTGTTGAGTAGGGGGACCCCCCCCCCCCCTAGCAGTTTCCTCTACCGTGAGTGTTGAGTAGGGGGACCCCCCCCCCCCCCCCCCCCCTAGCAGTTTCCTCTACCGTGAGTGTTGAGTAGGGGACCCCCCCCCCCCCCCCCTAGCAGTTTCCTCTACCGTGAGTGTTGAGTAGGGGGACCCCCCCCCCCCCCCCCCCCTAGCAGTTTCCTCTACCGTGAGTGTTGAGTAGGGGGACCCCCCCCCTAGTAGTTTTGATTAAGGACTGGGGTGGCACAGACAGCGTGTGAATATTCAGGAGCTTTGTGTGTGTTTGGGGGGGGGGGGGTGGTGGGTCATCCATGGAAACTCTCCGCGCTCCACTGCTACGTGCCCCTCCCCTGTCAGCTGAGACCCTCGTGTTTTGACTGGGGTGTTCCAGACAGTCTTTAGGAGACCGTTGGAGTGTGTGGAGAGGGAGGGGGGGGGTTCATGGTTGTCTATGCTGTGAGAACACTCTTTAGAGAGAGAGAAGGAGAGAGAGGTGTCAAGGTTGAGAACACTGTTTTGTGGTCTCTGTCTAAACCCTGAGTGCTCTACTGATCTCCTATAGATGCTTTGAAACACAGACCAGACACTAACTTCCTCACCCACACTATGTAACCTAAAATACCTTCCTCACCCACACTATGTACCCTAAAGTACCTTCCTCACCCACACTATGTAACCTAAAGTACCTTCCTCACCCACACTATGTAACCTAAAGTACCTTCCTCACCCTCACTATGTAACCTAAAGTACCTTCCTCACCCACACTATGTAACCTAAAGTACCTTCCTCACCCACACTATGTAACCTAAAGTACCTTCCTCACCCACGCTATGTAACCTAAAGTACCTTCCTCACCCACGCTATGTAACCTAAAGTACCTTCCTCACCCACGCTATGTAACCTAAAGTACCTTCCTCACCCACGCTATGTAACCTAAAATAACCTCCTCACCCACTCTGTAACCTAAAATAACTTCCTCACCCACGCTATGCTACCTACAATAATATCTTCCCCCTCCCTCCCCAGTCTCTCCCATCCCTCCTCTCCTGCTCCCTCCTCTCCTCCTCCCTCCTCCCTCCTCCCCTCCTCTCCTCCTCCCTCCTCTCCTCCTCCCTCCTCTCCTGCTCCCATGCTACCACCATACAATAACTTCCTCTCCTCCTCCCTCCTCTCCTCCTCCTCTCCTGCTCCCTCCTCTCCTGCTCCCATGCTACCACCATACAATAACTTCCTCTCCTCCTCCCTCCTCTCCTCCTCCCCTCCTCTCCTCCTCCCCTCCTCTCCTCCTCCCTCCTCTCCTGCTCCCTCCTCTCCTGCTCCCATGCTACCACCATACAATAACTTCCTCTCCTCCTCCCTCCTCTCCTCCTCCCCTCCTCTCCTCCTCCCTTCATCTCCTCCTACCTCCTCTCCTCCTCCCCTCCTCTCCTCCTCCCTCCTCTCCTCCTCCCTCCTCTCCTGCTCCCATGCTACCACCATACAATAACTTCCTCTCCTCCTCCCTCCTCTCCTCCTCCCTCCTCTCCTGCTCCCATGCTACCACCATACAATAACTTCCTCTCCTCCTCCCTCCTCTCCTCCTCTCCTCCTCCCTCCTCTCCTCCTCCCCTCCTCTCCTCCTCCCTCCTCTCCTCCTCCCTCCTCTCCTGCTCCCATGCTACCACCATACAATAACTTCCTCTCCTCCTCCCTCCTCTCCTCCTCCCTCCTCTCCTGCTCCCATGCTACCACCATACAATAACTTCCTCTCCTCCTCCCTCCTCTCCTCCTCCCTCCTCTCCTCCTCCCCTCCTCTCCTCCTCCCTCCTCTCCTGCTCCCATGCTACCACCATACAATAACTTCCTCTCCTCCTCCCTCCTCTCCTCCTCCCTCCTCTCCTGCTCCCATGCTACCACCATACAATAACTTCCTCCCTCCTCTCCTCCTCCCTCCTCTCCTGCTCCCATGCTACCACCATACAATAACTTCCTCTCCTCCTCCCTCCTCTCCCCCTCCCTCCTCTCCTCCTCCCTCCTCTCCTCCTCCCTCCTCTCCTGCTCCCATGCTACCACCATACAATAACTTCCTCTCCTCCTCCCTCCTCTCCTCCTCCCCTCCTCTCCTCCTCCCTCCTCTCCTCCTCCCTCCTCTCCTGCTCCCATGCTACCACCATACAATAACTTCCTCTCCTCCTCCCTCCTCTCCTCCTCCCCTCCTCTCCTCCTCCCTCCTCTCCTCCTCCCTCCTCTCCTGCTCCCATGCTACCACCATACAATAACTTCCTCTTCTCCTCCCTCCTCTCCTCCTCCCTCCTCTCCTGCTCCCATGCTACCACCATACAATAACTTCCTCTCCTCCTCCCTCCTCTCCTCCTCTCCTCCTCCCCTCCTCTCCTGCTCCCATGCTACCACCATACAATAACTTCCTCTCCTCCTCCCTCCTCTCCTCCTCCCTCCTCTCCTCCTCCCCTCCTCTCCTCCTCCCTCCTCTCCTACTCCCTCCTCTCCTGCTCCCATGCTACCACCATACAATAACTTCCTCTCCTCCTCCTCCTCCTCCCTCCTCTCCTCCTCCCTCCTCTCCTGCTCCCATGCTACCACCATACAATAACTTCCTCTCCTCCTCCCTCCTCTCCTCCTCCCCTCCTCTCCTCCTCCCCTCCTCTCCTGCTCCCATGCTACCACCATACAATAACTTCCTCTCCTCCTCCCCTCCTCTCCTCCTCCCCTCCTCTCCTCCTCCCTCCTCTCCCCTCTCCTCCTCCCTCCTCTCCTGCTACCACCATACAATAACTTCCTCTCCTCCTCCCCTCCTCTCCTCTTCCCCTCCTCTCCTCCTCCCTCCTCTCCTCCTCCCCTCCTCTCCTCCTCCCTCCTCTCCTCCTCCCTCCTCCCTCCTCTCCTGCTACCACCATACAATAACTTCCTCTCCTCCTCCCCTCCTCTCCTCCTCCCTCCTCTCCTCCTCCCTCCTCTCCTGCTCCCATGCTACCACCATACAATAACTTCCTCTCCTCCTCCCCTCCTCTCCTCTTCCCCTCCTCTCCTCCTCCCTCCTCTCCTCCTCCCCTCCTCTCCTCCTCCCTCCTCTCCTCCTCCCTCCTCTCCTCCTCCCTCCTCTCCTGCTCCCATGCTACCACCATACAATAACTTCCTCTCCTCCTCCCTCCTCTCCTCCTCCCCTCCTCTCCTCCTCCCTCCTCTCCTCCTCCCTCCTCTCCTTCTCCCTCCTCTCCTGCTCCCATGCTACCACCATACAATAACTTCCTCTCCTCCTCCCTCCTCTCCTGGAGTTTTATTTTTAACTCTCTTCCTGGTCAGACAAGAGACTAGAGAGATCTAGAACACCCTATCAGCAGTCAGCATCACAGATGTGTTTTTCTATAGGCTGTGTCCTGCACCCTGCACACAATACTGTGTGTGTGTATGTGTGCGTGTGTGTGTGTGTGTGTGTCTTCTCTTAGCCTCAGAGGGACAGTTACCCGATCTGACCTGGATTGGTGATTGGTCGAATCAAGTGTGTTAGTGTTGGGTTGGAACTGAAAAGTGTTTCCTGTTTGGTCGAACTGAGTTTGACCAAATACACAGAAATGTTCTTGATTGGCTAATTTCTAAATTTATCCAATCCGTTAACTGGAAATATTCCAATTGGAATTATACATCACTTTTACCAGCCTGCATAATGTGAGTTGCTGGCCTGATGTGGCTTGTAAAACCAGGAGCTTTGGGGTAGAACTAGGTACTCGAAATAAGGCTGTATGAAATATGTTTTTGTCGTCAAGAATTTCTTTGATATTTACATTTCTACTCGGAGCGCGGACCTACTGGCAGGTGTCTTGACTGAAACGTTTCAACCTCTCCCAGTCTGTAACGAGATGGATCTTTAACTTAAAGACCCTCGTTCCCTTCGGTCTCAACGTAGACTTTGATCTGAAGCCATTCTTGTGATTATTGTGACTTTGCCATTGGAATTGTTTGTAAGCTTGTGTAGTCAAATGAATCTATGATCGTAATGCTATCCATTTGTTTGTATGCTGTTCTTTGTATGACATTTTTAATATTTGATTATTAACCAATGATATTAGGCCACTCCTGGCCATGATTACAGACACCTGTGTCTTTTGACACTAAATAAACGAGTCATCCCGCAGTGTTTGTGATTATACCCTGATGAAGACAGCTTGGCTGTCGAAACGTTGGTAATTACATTTTTGCATCTGAGCTCCTAGAGTGTGCGGCCCTCTTTTATTTTCAAGCTTTCTACTCCGCTAGCCAGCACCTCGTCTTAATAGGTCTGCGTTTATTTTCCTTCTAGACCAGCCTGTAATACCAACATGTTTCAAGCAGACCGCGATACTCCCTATGCCCAAGAAAGCAAAGGTAACCTGCCTAAATGATTACCCCTCCGTAGCACTCACGTCGGTAGCAATGAAGTGCTTTGAAAGGCTGGTCATGGCTCACATCAACACCAATATCCCAGAAACCCTAGACCCACTCCAATTTGCATACCGCCCCAACAGATTCACAGAAGATGCAATCGCAAACCACACCTCCCTTTCCCACCTGGACAAAAGGAACACCTATGTGAGAATGCTATTCATTGACTACAGCTCAGTGTTCAACACCATAGTGCCCTCAAAACTCATCACTAAGCTAAAGACCCTGGGACTAAACACCTCCCTCTGCAACTGGATCCTGGACTTCCTGACGGGATGCCCCCAGGTGGTAATTGAAGGCAATAACACATCTGCCACGCTGATCCTTAACACTGGGGCCCGTCAGGGGTGAGTACTTTGTCCCCTCCTGTATTCCCTGTTCACCCACGACTGTGTGGCCAAAAACGACTCCAACACCACTATTAAGTTTGCTGATGACACAACAGTGGTAAGGCCTGATCACTGACAACGATGAGACAACCTACAGGGAGGAGCTCAGAGACCTGGCCGTGTGGTGCCAGGACAACAACAACGTGATCAAGACAAAGGAGCTGATCCTGGACTATAGGAAAAGGAGGGCCGAACAGTCCCGTCGTTAACCCCGGCGGGACTGAAGTGGAGCGGGTCGAGAGTTTAAGGTTCTTTGGCGTCCGCATCACCAACCAACTAACATGGTCCAAGCACTCCAAGACAGTCGTGAAGAGGGCACAACAATGCCTTTTCCCCCTCAGGAGACTCAAAAGATTTGTCATGGGTGCCCAGATCCTCAAAGTTATACAGCTGCACCATCGAGAGCATCTTGACTGGCTGCATCACCGCCTGGTATGGTAACTGCTCGGCCTCCAATGGCACTACAGAGGGTAGTGCGTACGGCCCAGTACATCACCGGGGCCGAGCTTCCTGCCATCCAGGACCTAGGGTAGCCTAGTGGTTAGAGCGTTGGACTAGTAACCGGAAGGTTGCAAGTTCAAATCCCCGAGCTGACAAGGTACAAATCTGTTGTTCTGCCCCTGAACAGGCAGTTCCACTGTTTCTAGGCCGTCATTGAAAATAAGAATTTGTTCTTAACTGACTTGCCTAGTTAAATAAAGGTTAAAAAAATATCTAAAAAATATATACTAATCGTTGTCAGAGGAAGGCCCAAAAAATTGTCAAAGACTCCAGTCACCCTAGTCATAGACTGTCCTCTCTGCTACCACACGGCAAGTGGTACCGGAGTGCCAAGTCTAGGTCCAAAAAAGCTCCTAAACAGCTTCTACCCCCAAGCCACAAGACTGCCACCCGGACTATTTACTTTGACCCCCCTCCTTTGTTTGTACACTGCTGCTACTCGCTGTTTATTATCTATGCATAGTCACTTCACCCCCACCTACATGTACAAATTACCTCAACAAACCTGTACCCCTGCACATTGATTCGGTACCGGCACCCCCTGTATATAGCCACATTATTGTTATTTTGTCTTCCTTACACACACAGTACCAGTCAAAAGTTTGGACACCTACTCATTTTTTTTATATTTTACATTGTAGAATAACAGTGAAGACATCAAAACTATGAAATGGCAGGTATGGAATCACGCAGTAACTAAAAAAAGTGTTAAACAAATCAAAGTATATTGTATTTTTGAGATTCTAGACAGCCTTTGCTGTGATGACAGCTTCGCACACTCTTGGTATTCTCTCAACCAGTTTATTTTTTTTTATACCTGCAGGGGTCCTAAAATTCTAAAATCCTTTAATTCTAAAATTCTAAATTCCTAAAATTCTAAATAATTTAACCCATCTTAGACTCCATTGCTAAATGGAGATGCAGAGACATTGAATCCTGTTATAGGCCTTCAAAGAGACACACACACTCTTACACACACACACACACACACACCAGACACCCAGAAATCTGATTCCAACAAAATATATTTTTTTTTCTGACGACTTGAAATGACAGCTGATCCTTTTATTTCCCCGCCACAGCAGCACCCGGGTGTTTCTCCCCACACCAACAGATCCCCTGTCAGCAGTTACTGTGTGTGATGCTCCTCAACGAGAACAGAGACTTCATAAACACATTCATAAATCAGCCATCATATTGCTTCATAATCACTTCAATGCTATCCATATCCCTGCAAAGTTTGTGTGCGTGCGTCAGTCAGATCAAATCAAGTTTATTGGTCGCGTGTACAGATTTGCAGATGTTATCGCAGGTGCAGTGAAATCCTTGTGTTCCAACAGTTAAGCAATACATTTAAAAAACAATGCAAACATAATCCAGATTTTAAAAATTCACAACCAGCAATGTCAGAGGCAATGGAATGTCAGAGGCAATGGAATGTCAGAGGCAATGGAATGTCAGAGGCAATGGAATGTCAGAGGCAATGTCAGAGGCAATGGAATGTCAGAGACAATGGAATGTCAGAGGCAATGTCAGAGGCAATGGAATGTCAGAGACAATGGAATGTCAGAGGCAATGGAATGTCAGAGACAATGGAATGTCAGAGACAATGGAATGTCAGAGGCAATGGAATGTCAGAGGCAATGGAATGTCAGAGACAATGGAATGTCAGAGACAATGGAATGTCAGAGACAATGGAATGTCAGAGACAATGGAATGTCAGAGACAATGGAATGTCAGAGGCAATGTCAGAGGCAATGGAATGTCAGAGACAATGGAATGTCAGAGGCAATGTCAGAGGCAATGGAATGTCAGAGACAATGGAATGTCAGAGGCAATAGAATGTCAGAGGCAATGGAATGTCAGAGGCAATGGAATGTCAGAGGCAATGGAATGTCAGAGACAATGGAATGTCAGAGACAATGGAATGTCAGAGGCAATGGAATGTCAGAGACAATGGAATGTCAGAGACAATGGAATGTCAGAGGCAATGTCAGAGGCAATGGAATGTCAGAGACAATGGAATGTCAGAGGCAATGTCAGAGGCAATGGAATGTCAGAGACAATGGAATGTCAGAGGCAATGGAATGTCAGAGGCAATGGAATGTCAGAGACAATGGAATGTCAGAGGCAATGTCAGAGGCAATGGAATGTCAGAGACAATGGAATGTCAGAGGCAATGGAATGTCAGAGGCAATGGAATGTCAGAGGCAATGGAATGTCAGAGACAATGGAATGTCAGAGGCAATGGAATGTCAGAGGCAATGGAATGTCAGAGACAATGGAATGTCAGAGACAATGGAATGTCAGAGACAATGGAATGTCAGAGACAATGGAATGTCAGAGACAATGGAATGTCAGAGGCAATGGAATGTCAGAGACAATGGAATGTCAGAGGCAATGGAATGTCAGAGGCAATGGAATGTCAGAGGCAATGGAATGTCAGAGGCAATGGAATGTCAGAGGCAATGGAATGTCAGAGGCAATGTCAGAGGCAATGGAATGTCAGAGGCAATGGAATGTCAGAGGCAATGGAATGTCAGAGGCAATGGAATGTCAGAGGCAATGTCAGAGGCAATGGAATGTCAGAGGCAATGGAATGTCAGAGGCAATGGAATGTCAGAGGCAATGGAATGTCAGAGGCAATGGAATGTCAGAGGCAATGGAATGTCAGAGGCAATGTCAGAGGCAATGGAATGTCAGAGGAAATGTCAGAGACAATGGAATGTCAGAGACAATGGAATGTCAGAGGCAATGGAATGTCAGAGACAATGGAATGTCAGAGACAATGGAATGTCAGAGACAATGGAATGTCAGAGGCAATGGAATGTCAGAGGCAATGGAATGTCAGAGGCAATGGAATGTCAGAGACAATGGAATGTCAGAGGCAATGGAATGTCAGAGACAATGGAATGTCAGAGGCAATGTCAGAGGCAATGGAATGTCAGAGGAAGTGTCAGAGACAATGGAATGTCAGAGACAATGGAATGTCAGAGGCAATGGAATGTCAGAGACAATGGAATGTCAGAAGCAATGGAATGTCAGAGACAATGGAATGTCAGAGGCAATGGAATGTCAGAGGCAATGGAATGTCAGAGGCAATGTCAGAGGCAATGGAATGTCAGAGGCAATGGAATGTCAGAGGCAATGGAATGTCAGAGACATTGGAATGTCAGAGGCAATGGAATGTCAGAGGCAATGGAATGTCAGAGGCAATGTCAGAGGCAATGGAATGTCAGAGGAAATGTCAGGGACAATGGAATGTCAGAGACAATGGAATGTCAGAGGCAATGGAATGTCAGAGACAATGGAATGTCAGAGACAATGGAATGTCAGAGGCAATGTCAGAGGCAATGGAATGTCAGAGGAAGTGTCAGAGACAATGGAATGTCAGAGACAATGGAATGTCAGAGGCAATGGAATGTCAGAGACAATGGAATGTCAGAGGCAATGGAATGTCAGAGGCAATGGAATGTCAGAGGCAATGGAATGTCAGAGGAAATGTCAGAGACAATGGAATGTCAGAGGCAATGGAATGTCAGAGGCAATGGAATGTCAGAGGAAATGTCAGAGACAATGGAATGTCAGAGGCAATGGAATGTCAGAGGCAATGGAATGTCAGAGGAAATGTCAGAGACAATGGAATGTCAGAGGCAATAGAATGTCAGAGGCAATGGAATGTCAGGGGCAATGGAATGTCAGAGGCAATGGAATGTCAGAGGCAATGGAATGTCAGAGGCAATAGAATGTCAGAGGCAATAGAATGTCAGAGGCAATGGAATGTCAGAGGCAATGGAATGTCAGAGGCAATGGAATGTCAGAGGCAATGGAATGTCAGAGACAATGGAATGTCAGAGACAATGGAATGTCAGAGGCAATGGAATGTCAGAGGCAATGGAATGTCAGAGGCAATGGAATGTCAGAGACAATGGAATGTCAGAGACAATGGAATGTCAGAGGCAATGGAATGTCAGAGGCAATGGAATGTCAGAGGCAATGGAATGTCAGAGGCAATGGAATGTCAGAGGCAATGGAATGTCAGAGACAATGGAATGTCAGAGGCAATAGAATGTCAGAGGCAATGGAATGTCAGAGGCAATGGAATGTCAGAGGCAATGGAATGTCAGAGGCAATGGAATGTCAGAGGCAATGGAATGTCAGAGGCAATAGAATGTCAGAGGCAATGGAATGTCAGAGGCAATAGAATGTCAGAGGCAATAGAATGTCAGAGGCAATGGAATGTCAGAGGCAATGGAATGTCAGAGGCAATAGAATGTCAGAGGCAATGGAATGTCAGAGGCAATGGAATGTCAGAGGCAATGGAATGTCAGAGACAATGGAATGTCAGAGGCAATGGAATGTCAGAGGCAATGGAATGTCAGAGGCAATGGAATGTCAGAGGCAATGGAATGTCAGAGGCAATAGAATGTCAGAGGCAATGGAATGTCAGAGGCAATAGAATGTCAGAGGCAATGGAATGTCAGAGGCAATGGAATGTCAGAGACAATGGAATGTCAGAGGCAATGGAATGTCAGAGGCAATGGAATGTCAGAGGCAATGGAATGTCAGAGACAATGGAAATGCAGCCAGGTCACCCGTGATTCAAGTCAGAATTGGACGTCTGTCTGAGGACGTCGGGAGATTACTTATAAACCGGCCACTGTGATTGGGTAGGGAAAACAGGGAGTGCTGTTACCTTCATTTTTTTCTAGGTCATTGTGGGCGAGGATGGTGGACGGGCGTAAGCGTCTGCCTCTGGTGCCAAAAGGCAAATAAATTAATTAAAAATCTTACAATGTGATTTTCTGGATTTTTTTTCTCGCATTTTGTCTGTCATAGTTGAAGTGTACCTATGATGAAAATTACATGCCTCTCTCATCTTTTTAAGTGGGAGAACATGCACAATTGGTGGCTGACTAAATACTTTTTTGCCCCACTGTATATAGGAAAGTGTATATAGACAGTATATTAATATAATAGTAACAGTAGTTATATAGGATAGTGTGTATAGACAGTATATTAATATAATAGTATTAGTAGTTATATAGGATAGTGTGTATAGACAGTATAGACTGTCACGTTCTGACCATCGTTCGTGTGTGTTTTCCTTGTTTTAGTGTTGGTCAGGACGTGAACTGGGTGGGCATTCTATGTTGGATGTCTTGTTTGTCTATTTCTATGTCCGGCCTGATATGGTTCTCAATCAGAGGCAGGTGTTAGTCATTGTCTCTGATTGGGAACCATATTTAGGTAGCCTGGGTTTCACTGTGTGTTTGTGGGTGATTGTCCTTAGTGTTAGTTTGCACCAGTTTAGGCTGTTTCGGTTTTCATTACGTTTATTATTTTGCACTGTTTGTATTTGGATTCATGTTGCTATAGTCACAATAAACATGGATCGCAATCTACACGCCGCATTTTGGTCCGACTCTCCTTCACACCTAGAAGACCGTTACAGAATCACCCACCACCAACGGACCAAGCGGCGTGTCAACAGGCAGCAGCAGCAGCAAAAAGAGGAGTTACGTTGTAAGGATTTCTGGACATGGGAGGAAATCCTCGACGGGAGAGGACCCTGGGCTAAACCAGGGGAGTATAGCCGCACCAAGGTGCAGCCGAAGAAGGAACAGAGGCAGCAGGAGCAGCAGCAGCCGCAGTGGGAGAGAGCGTCATGGGAGGACGAATTAGACGGTAAAGGACCTTGGGCTCAGCCAGGAGAATATCGCCGTCCCAAGGAAGAACGGGAGGCGGCGAAAGCGGAGAGGCGCTGGTACGAGGAGGCAGCGCGGCGTCGTGGATGGAAGCCCGGGAGTCAGCCCCAAAAATTTCTTGGGGGGGGGCTAACAGGGAGTATGGCTACGCCAGGTAGGAGACCTGAGCCAACTTCCTGTGGTTACCGGGGGGCTAGAGAGACCGGGCAGGCACCGTGTTATGCTGTGGAGCGCACGGTGTCCCCAGTGCGGGTGCACAGCCCGGTGCGGTACATTCCAGCTCCGCGTATCGGCCGGGCTAGAGTGGGCATCGAGCCAAGTGCCATGAAGCCGGCTCTACGCATCTGGTCTCCAGTGCGTCTCCTTGGGCCGGCTTACATGGCACCAGCCTTGCGCATGGTGTCCCCGGTTCGCCTGCATAGCCCAGTGCGGGCTATTCCACCTCGCCGCACTGGCAGGGCGACCGGGACCATTCAACCGGGTAAGGTTGGGCAGGCTCGGTGCTCAAGAGCTCCAGTGCGCCTGCACGGCCCGGTCTATCCGTCACCACCTCCACACCCCAGCCCTCCGGTGGCAGCTCCCCGTACCAGGCTGTCTCTCCGGCCCATCCGTCCAGAGCCTTCCTCCTCTCCAGCGCTGCCGGAGCCTCCCGCCTGTCCGGCGCCTCTGCCGGAGCCTCCCGCCTGTCCGGCGCCGCTGCCGGAGCCTCCCGCCTGTCCGGCGCCTCTGCCGGAGCCTCCCGCCTGTCCGGCGCCTCTGCCGGAGCCTCCCGCCTGTCCGGCGCCTCTGCCGGAGCCTCCCGCCTGTCCGGCGCCTCTGCCGGAGCCTCCCGCCTGTCCGGCGCCTCTGCCGGAGCCTCCCGCCTGTCCGGCGCCTCTGCCGGAGCTTCCCGTCTGCCCGGCGCCTCTGCCGGAGCTTCCCGTCTGCCCGGCGCCATCGGAGCTTCCCGTCTGCCCAACGCCGCCAGTGCCGCCCGTCTGCCCAGCGCCGACAGTGCCGCCCGTCTGCCCAGCGCCGCCAGTGCCGCCCGTCTGCCCAGCGCCGCCAGTGCCGCCCGTCTGCCCAGCGCCGCCAGTGCCGCCCGTCTGCCCAGCGCCGCCAGCGCCGCCCGTCTGCCCAGCGCCGCCCGTCTGCCCAGCGCCGCCAGCGCCGCCCGTCTGCCAGGAGCCGCCAGTGCCGCCCGTCTGCCAGGGGCCGCCAGTGCCGCCAGTCAGCCAGGGGCCTCCAGTGCCGCCAGTCAGCCAGGGGCCGCCAGTGCCGCCAGTCAGCCCAGCGCCAGCGCCGCCAGTCAACCAGGGGCCGCCAGAGCTGCCAGTCTGCAAGGAGCTACCAGTCTGCAAGGAGCCGCCAGAGCTGCCAGTTAGCATGGAGCAGCCAGTGTCGCCAGTCAGCATGGAGCAGCCAGGGCCGCCAGTCAGCATGGAGCAGCCAGGGCCGCCAGTCAGCATGGAGCAGCCAGTGCTGCCAGTCAGCATGGAGCAGCCAGATCTGCCAGTCGACCAGACTCTTCCAGATCTGCCAGTCGACCAGACTCTTCCAGATCTGCCAGTCGACCAGACTCTTCCAGATCTGCCAGTCGACCAGACTCTTCCAGATCTGCCAGTCGACCAGACTCTTCCAGATCTGCCAGTCGACCAGACTCTTCCAGATCTGCCAGTCGACCAGACTCTTCCAGATCTGCCAGTCGACCAGACTCTTCCAGATCTGCCAGTCGACCAGACTCTTCCAGATCTGCCAGTCAGCCAGACTCTTCCAGATCTGCCAGTCAGCCAGGATCTGCCAGAACCGCCAGCCAGCCAGGATCTGCCGGATCTAACTACCTGCCTGAGCTTCCTCTCAGTGCTGTGCTACCCATCAGTCCCGAGCTACTTCTGTCCCGAGCTGCCCCTCTGTCTCGAGCTGACCCTCTGTCCCGAGCTGTCATTAAGAAGGGTCACCTATCTAGGGACGCTAAGGAGGTGGACTAAAACTGTTATGGAGTGGGGTCCACGTCCAGCGCCAGAGCCGCCACCGCGGACAGATGCCCACCCACACCCTCCCCCATAGGTTTAAGTTGTGCGTCCGGAGTCCGCACCTTGGAGGGGGGGTACTGTCACGTTCTGACCATCGTTCGTGTGTGTTTTCCTTGTTTTAGTGTTGGTCAGGACGTGAACTGGGTGGGCATTCTATGTTGGATGTCTTGTTTGTCTATTTCTATGTCCGGCCTGATATGGTTCTCAATCAGAGGCAGGTGTTAGTCATTGTCTCTGATTGGGAACCATATTTAGGTAGCCTGGGTTTCACTGTGTGTTTGTGGGTGATTGTCCTTAGTGTTAGTTTGCACCAGTTTAGGCTGTTTCGGTTTTCATTACGTTTATTATTTTGCACTGTTTGTATTTGGATTCATGTTGCTATAGTCACAATAAACATGGATCGCAATCTACACGCCGCATTTTGGTCCGACTCTCCTTCACACCTAGAAGACCGTTACATAGACAGTATATTAATATAATAGTAACAGTAGTTATATAGGATAGTGTGTATAGACAGTATATTAATATAATAGTATCAGTAGTTATATAGGATAGTGTGTATAGACAGTATAGACAGTATATTAATATAATAGTAGCAGTAGTTATATAGGATAGTGTGTATAGACAGTATATTAATATAATAGTATCAGTAGTTATATAGGATAGTGTGTATTGACAGTATATTAATATAATAGTAGCAGTAGTTATATAGGATAGTGTGTATAGACAGTATATTTATATAATAGTAACAGTAGTTATATAGGATAGTGTGTATAGACAGTATATTAATATAATAGTATCAGTAGTTATATAGGATAGTGTGTATTGACAGTATATTAATATAATAGTAGCAGTAGTTATATAGGATAGTGTGTATAGACAGTATATTTATATAATAGTAACAGTAGTTATATAGGATAGTGTGTATAGACAGTATATTAATATAATAGTATCAGTAGTTATATAGGATAGTGTGTATAAACAGTATAGACAGTATATTAATATAATAGTAGCAGTAGATATATAGGATAGTGTGTATAGACAGTATAGACAGTATATTAATATAATAGTAACAGTAGTTATATAGGATAGTGTGTATTGACAGTATATTAATATAATAGTAACAGTAGTTATATAGGATAGTGTGTATAGACAGTATATTAATATAATAGCAGCAGTAGTTATATAGGATAGTGTGTATAGACAGTATAGACAGTATATTAATATAACAGTAACAGTAGTTATATAGGATGGTGTGTATAGACAGTATAGACAGTATATTAATATAATAGTAACAGTAGTTATATAGGAGGCAGAGCAGTTGCCATACCAGTCAGTGATACAACCCGTCAGGGTGCTCTCGATGGTGCAGCTGTAAAACTTTTTGAGGATCTGAGGACCCATGCAAAATCTTTTCAGTCTCCTGAGGAGGTATAGGTTTTTACGTGGCCTCTTCACGACTGTCATGGTGTGCTTGGACCATGTTAGTTTGTTGGGGATGTGGACACCAAGGAACCTGAAGCGCTCAACTGCTCCACTGCAGCCCCATCGATGAGAATGGGGGCGTGGCTCGGTCCCCCTTTTCCTGTAGTCCACGATAATCTCCTTTGTCTTGGTCACATTGAGGGATAGGTTGTTGTCCTTGCACCCCACGGTGAGTCAACACGGACTACAGGAGGGGACTGAGCACGCACCCCTGAGGGGCCCCCGTGTTGAAGATCAGCGTGGCGGATGTGTTGTTACCTACCCTTACCACCTGGGGCCGGCCAGGCAGGAAGTCCAGGATCCAATTGCAGAGCGAGGTGTTTTGTCCCAGGGTCTTTAGTGTTGAGCTTTCAGGGCACTATGGTGTTGAACACATCCTTAAACAAGACTGTGTGTGTGTGTGTCCCCACATGGTTAGTTAAACAAGACTGTGTGTGTGTGTCCCCACATGGTTAGTTAAACAAGACTGTGTGTGTGTGTGTGTCCCCACACCGTTAGTTAAACGAGACTGTGTGTGTGTGTGTGTGTGTGTGTGTGTGTGTGTGTGTGTGTGTCCACATGGTTAGTTAAATGAGACTGTGTGTGTGTGTGTCCCCACATGGTTAGTTAAACAAGACTGTGTGTGTGTGTGTGTCCCCACATGGTTAGTTAAACAAGACTATGTGTGTGTGTGTCCCCACATGGTTAGTTAAACAAGACTGTGTGTGTGTGTGTGTCCCCACATGGTTAGTTAAACAAGACTGTGTGTGTGTGTGTGTGTCCCCACATGGTTAGTTAAACAAGACTGTGTGTGTGTGTGTGTGTCCACATGGTTAGTTAAACAAGACTGTGTGTGTGTGTGTGTGTGTCCACATGGTTAAACAAGACTGTGTGTGTCCCCACATGGTTAGTTATACAAGACTGTGTGTGTGTGTCCCAGGAGGCTGCTGAGAGGAGGACGTCTCGTAATAGAGGCTGGAATGGAGTAAATGGAATGGTATCAACACACATGGAAACCGTGGAAACCATGGAGCCTTCCATTTATTCCATTCCAGTCAATACCATGAACCCGTCCTCCCCAGTTACAGTGCCACCAGCCTCCTGTGATGTGCGTGCGGGTGCTGTACAACTGCAGAGGAGAGAACAAGATGCTAAAACGACTAATAGACCGACAGAGAAACACGGATGGAGGGAGAGACGCAGAGAGACTATAACAATGGGTCTAAGGACATGAACCGTGGTCCGTGACCTGTCCTCCTTTGCTCTCTCTCTCTCTCTCTCTCTCTCTCTCTCTCTCTCTCTCTCTCTCTCTCTCTCTCGCTCTGTCCTTCCTCTGTTCTTCCTCCTTTGGCTCGGCTCACCAAAAAACAACAAGATGCAAAACAGATCCTAAGGCAGCAAGATCGACAGATAACCTGCTCTCACACCTGGAGAGAGAGAGAGGGAGAGAGAGAGAGAGAGAGAGCAAATCAGCTTGGCTCTGCTACATGTTGTT
This sequence comes from Oncorhynchus mykiss, assembly GCF_013265735.2. NCBI lineage: Eukaryota > Metazoa > Chordata > Actinopteri > Salmoniformes > Salmonidae > Oncorhynchus > Oncorhynchus mykiss. The sequence goes on along the minus strand of NC_048573.1, from coordinate 6,046,366 downwards.
TTAGTCCTATGTTTTTAGAAAGGACCCAGCTCCCCTCCATGACCCAGCTCCCCTCCATGACCCAGCTCCTCTACCCAGCTCCTCTCCATGACCCAGTTCCCCTCCATGACCCAGCTCCCCTCCATGACCCAGCTCCCCTCCATGACCCAGCTCCCTTCCATGACCCAGCTCCCCTCCATGACCCAGCTCCCCTCCATGACCCAGCTCCCCTCCATGACCCAGCTCCCCTCCATGACCCAGCTCCCCTCCATGACCCAGCTCCCTTCCATGACCCAGCTCACCTCCATGACCCAGCTCCCCTCCATGACCCAGCTCCCCTCCATGACCCAGCTCCCCTCCATGACCCAGCTCCCCTACATGACCCAGCTCCCCTCCCTGACCCAGCTCCCCTCCATGACCCAGCTCCTTTTACCCAGCTCCCCTCCATGACCCAGCTCCCCTCCATGACCCAGCTCCCCTCCATGACCCCGCTCCCCTCCATTACCAAGCTCCCCACACACATGAACACTTAACACACACACACACAATCCAGGGTTATTGATGGAATAGCCAGGTCAAAGGTTACAAAAGCTCTCCCCCGAGTGTGTGTGTGTGTGCCAGACTTTCTCCTTCTTTCAAGGTGTGTCGGTGTTATTTGTGACTTTGACCTATCGGTTCTCTCTTTCTGTTCTCTCTCGCTCTCTCAATTCAAGGGGCTTTATTGACATGGGAAACATACGTTAACATTGCCAAAGCAAGTGAAATAAACAATAAAAATGAACGGCAAACCTTACACTCACAGAAGTTACAAAATGATAGAGACATTTCAAATGTCATATTGTGTCTTTTTACAGTAATGTACAAAAAGGAAAATAAATATGGATTGTCTATTTCTCTCACACACATTGATCCAGTCTGTCTGTTTTGTCTCAACCCTATCTCTCTCTTCTACTTTTTATGTCTCTTTATCAGCATTAAAAACATTCAGTAACATTCCAAACGTTCTAAACATACAATAACGTTCTAAACATACAATAACATTCTAAAAATACAATAACATTCTAAACATGCAGTAACATTCTAAACATGCAGTAACATTCTAAACATGCAGTAACATTCTAAACATGCAGTAACATTCTAAACATTCTAAACATGCAGTAACATTCTAAACATACAGTAACATTCTAAACATACAGTAACATTCTAAACATTCTAAACATGCAGTAACATTCTAAACATTCTAAACATGCAGTAACATTCCAAACGTTCTAAACATTCAGTAACATTCTAAACATGCAGTAACATTCTAAACATTCTAAACATGCAGTAACATTCTAAACATGCAGTAACATTCTAAACATACAGTAACATTCTAAACATACAGTAACATTCTAAACATGCAGTAACATTCTAAACATTCAGTAACATTCTAAACATGCAGTAACATTCTAAACATGCAGTAACATTCTAAACATACAGTAACATTCAACATACCGGTACCGTAAAACATTCTAAACATTCAGTAACATTCTAAACGTTCTAAACATGCAGTAACATTCTAAACATACAGTAACATTCTAAACATACAGTAACATTCTAAACATGCAGTAACATTCTAAACATGCAGTAACATTCTAAACATGCAGTAACATTCTAAACATACAGTAACATTCTAAACATGCAGTAACATTCAACATACCGGTACAGTAACATTCTAAACATACAGTAACATTCTAAACATGCAGTAACATTCTAAACATGCAGTAACATTCTAAACATACAGAAACATTCTAAACAGTCAGTAACATTCTAAACATAAAGTAACATTCAACATACCGGTACAGTAACATTCTAAACATACAGTAACATTCTAAATATACAGTAACATTCTAAACGTTCTAAACATACAGTAACATTCTAAACGTTCAGTAACATTCTAAACATACAGTAACATTCTAAACATTCAGTAACATTCTAAACATGCAGTAACATTCTAAACATTCAGTAACATTCTAAACATTCAGTAACATTCTAAACATTCAGTAACATTCTAAACGTTCAAAACATACAGTAACATTCTAAACATTCAGTAACATTCTAAACGTTCTAAACATTCAGTAACATTCTAAACATACAGTAACATTCTAAACATGCAGTAACATTCTAAACATGCAGTAACATTCTAAACATGCAGTAACATTCTAAACATGCAGTAACATTCTAAACATACAGTAACATTCTAAACAAGCAGTAACATTCTAAAAATGCAGTAACATTCTAAACATACAGTACAATTCTAAACATGCAGAAACATTCTAAACATACAGTAACATTCTAAACATACAGTAACATTCTAAACATGCAGTAACATTCTAAACATGCAGTAACATTCTAAACATGCAGTAACATTCTAAACATGCAGTAACATTCTAAACATGCAGTAACATTCTAAACATGCAGTAACATTCTAAACATGCAGTAACATTCTAAACATACAGTAACATTCAACATACCGGTACCGTAAAACATTCTAAACATTCAGTAACATTCTAAACGTTCTAAACATGCAGTAACATTCTAAACATGCAGTAACATTCTAAACATACAGTAACATTCTAAACATACAGTAACATTCTAAACATGCAGTAACATTCTAAACATGCAGTAACATTCTAAACATGCAGTAACATTCTAAACATACAGTAACATTCTAAACATGCAGTAACATTCAACATACCGGTACAGTAACATTCTAAACAGTCAGTAACATTCTAAACATGCAGTAACATTCTAAACATACAGTAACATTCTAAACAGTCAGTAACATTCTAAACATAAAGTAACATTCAACATACCGGTACAGTAACATTCTAAACATACAGTAACATTCTAAATATACAGTAACATTCTAAACGTTCTAAACATACAGTAACATTCTAAACGTTCAGTAACATTCTAAACATACAGTAACATTCTAAACATTCAGTAACATTCTAAACATGCAGTAACATTCTAAACATTCAGTAACATTCTAAACATTCAGTAACATTCTAAACATTCAGTAACATTCTAAACGTTCAAAACATACAGTAACATTCTAAACATTCAGTAACATTCTAAACGTTCTAAACATTCAGTAACATTCTAAACATGCAGTAACATTCTAAACATGCAGTAACATTCTAAACATGCAGTAACATTCTAAACATACAGTAACATTCTAAACAAGCAGTAACATTCTAAAAATGCAGTAACATTCTAAACATACAGTACAATTCTAAACATGCAGAAACATTCTAAACATACAGTAACATTCTAAACGTTCTAAACATACAGTAACATTCAACATACAGTAACATTCTAAACGTTCTAAACATACAGTAACGTTCAACATACCGATACAGTAACATTCTAAACAGTCAGTAACATTCTAAACTTGCAGTAACATTCTAAACATACAGTAACATTCTAAACTTTCTAAACATACAGTAACATTCTAAACATTCAGTAACATTCTAAACATACAGTAACATTCTAAACATTCAGTAACATTCTAAACATGCAGCAACATTCTAAACATTCAGTAACATTCTAAACATTCAGTAACATTCTAAACATTCAGTAACATTCTAAACATACAGTAACATTCTAAACATACAGTAACATTAAACATACAGTAACATTCTAAACGTTCTAAACATACAGTAACATTCTAAACATACAGTGACATTCTAAACATACAGTAACATTCTAAACATTCAGTAACATTCTAAACATTCAGTAACATTCTAAACGTTCGAAACGTACAGTAACATTCTAAACATTCAGTAACATTCTAAACGTTCTAAACATTCAGTAACATTCTAAACATACAGTAACATTCTAAACATGCAGTAACATTCTAAACATACAGTAACGTTCTAAACATGCAGTAACGTTCTAAACATGCAGTAACGTTCTAAACATACAGTAACATTCTAAACATACAGTAACATTCTAAACATGCAGTAACATTCTAAACATACAGTAACATTCTAAACATACAGTAACATTCAACATACCGGTACAGTAACATTCTACACATACAGTAACATTCAACATACCGGTACAGTAACATTCTAAACATGCAGTAACGTTCTAAACATGCAGTAACATTCTAAACATACAGCATATTTAGAATGTTACTGCATGTTTAGAATGTTACTGTATGTTTAGAATGTTACTGCATATTTAGAATGTTACTGTAACATTCTAAACATACAGTAACATTCTAAACATGCAGTAACATTCTAAACATGCAGTAACATTCTAAACATTCAGTAACATTCTAAACATTCAGTAACATTCTAAACGTTCGAAACATACAGTAACATTCTAAACATTCAGTAACATTCTAAACGTTCTAAACATTCAGTAACATTCTAAACATACAGTAACGTTCTAAACATGCAGTAACGTTCTAAACATGCAGTAACGTTCTAAACATGCAGTAACATTCTAAACATACAGTAACATTCTAAACATTCAGTAACATTCTAAACATACAGTAACATTCTAAACATGCAGTAACATTCTAAACATACAGTAACATTCTAAACATTCAGTAACATTCTAAACATGCAGTAACATTCTAAACATGCAGTAACATTCTAAACATACAGTAACATTCTAAACATGCAGTAACATTCTAAACATACAGTAACATTCTAAACATTCAGTAACATTCTAAACATGCAGTAACATTCTAAACATGCAGTAACATTCTAAACATGCAGTAACATTCTAAACATGCAGTAACAGAGTAACATTATTTTCAGATCAGGACAAACCAGAGAGTATGGTTTTGGTCATTGATTAGACATGTTATTTTAAACAGTTTCACTTTGGATCCAAAATACTACCCAGACACACACACACACACACACACAGTAATGGAATGTTTTGATGAGCATGATAATGACTGATTTTATACTATAAATGGCTTTGGTATAACCCTGCGTCTCTCCAAAGCACTACCATGTGTATGTGTGTGAGTAAGTATTTGTTTCAGCTTTGAGTGTGTGTGTGTGTGTGTGTGTGTGCGTGTGTGTGTGTGTGTGCGTGTGCGTGTTTGCCCTCTGTGTACCTCAGATCCCACTGAGGTTTTGGAGCGTTCCCGAATTCATAGAAAAGAGACTAAAACGAAATAAAATTATAATTGTTTTTATAAGGGCGAAAGGTTAGCATATCTTTTCTGATCTCCTTCCATGATATTTATATGGAGATAAAATGTCAAATGACATTAACATAATTAGGAGTCTTAAGGGACTTGATTGAATGCAGCCCAAGGTAGGCGTGTTTGTGTGTGCGTGCGTGCGTGTGTGCGTCTGTGTGTGTGTTTGTGTGTTTGTGTGTGTTACGCACACTCTGTAATGCAAGAACCTAAATACCAAAAGATAGACAGAAGCACAGAAAGAGGGAAGTGACATACAAGCTGATATCCTTGCCAGCATATCCTGAGACTAGAGACCCATATTCTGACCCTGGAGACTAGAGACCCATATTCTGACCCTGGAGACTAGAGACCCATATTCTGACCCTGGAGACTAGAGACCCATATTCTGACCCTGGAGACTAGAGACCCATATTCTGACCCTGGAGACTAGAGACCCATATTCTGACCCTGGAGACTAGAGACCCATATTCTGACCCTGGAGACTAGAGACCCATATTCTGACCCTGGAGACTAGAGACCCATATTCTGACCCTGGAGACTAGAGACCCATATTCTGACCCTGGAGACTAGAGACCCATATTCTGACCCTGGAGACTAGAGACCCATATTCTGACCCTGGAGACTAGAGACCCATATTCTGACCCTGGAGACTAGAGACCCATATTCTGACTCTGGAGACTAGAGACCCATATTCTGACCCTGGAGACTAGAGACCCATATTCTGACCCTGGAGACCAGAGACCCATATTCTGACCCTGGAGACTAGAGACCCATATTCTGACCCTGGAGACTAGAGACCCATGTTCTGACCCTGGAGACTAGAGACCCATATTCTGACCCTGGAGACTAGAGGCCCATATTCTCACCCTGGAGACTAGAGACCCATATTCTGCCCCTGGAGACTAGAGACCCATATTCTGACCCTGGAGACTAGAGACCCATATTCTGACCCTGGAGACTAGAGACCCATATTCTGACCCTGGAGACTAGAGACCCATATTCTGACCCTGGAGACTAGAGACCCATATTCTGACCCTGGAGACTAGAGACCCATATTCTGACCCTGGAGACTAGAGACCCATATTCTGACCCTAGAGACCAGAGACCCATATTCTGACCCTGGAGACCAGAGACCCATATTCTGACCCTGGAGACCAGAGACCCATATTCTGACCCTGGAGACTAGAGACCCATATTCTGACCCTGGAGACTAGAGACCCATATTCTGACCCTGGAGACTAGAGACCCATATTCTGACCCTGGAGACTAGAGACCCATATTCTGACCCTGGAGACTAGAGACCCATATTCTGACCCTGGAGACTAGAGACCCATATTCTGACCCTGGAGACTAGAGACATGTTGAGACCAAGATGTCTTACTGTTTGAATAAAAGAGAATTGTGTCATGTAACACACACACACTCGGCTATCTCTCTTCTACCTAGTATAAATCATTTCAAATTACTTATATCAAGCAAACCAGATGGCACAATGTTTTTTAATAAAAAATTTAAAAAAACTTATGGATAGCCAGGGGCACACTCCAACAATCAGACATAATTTACAAAGGAAGCATTTGTGTTTAGTGAGTCCTCCAGATCAGAGGCATTAGGGATGACCAGGGATGTTCTCTGTTTAGTGAGTCCACCAGATCAGAGGCAGTAGGGATGACCAGGGATGTTCTCTGTTTAGTGAGTCCTTCAGATCAGAGGCAGTAGGGATGACCAGGGATGTTCTCTGTTTAGTGAGTCCACCAGATCAGAGGCAGTAGGGATGACCAGGGATGTTCTCTGTTTAGTGAGTCCACCAGATCAGAGGCAGTAGTGATGACCAGGGATGTTCTCTGTTTAGTGAGTCCTCCAGATCAGAGACAGTAGGGATGACCAGGGATGTTCTCTGTTTAGTGAGTCCTCCAGATCAGAGGCAGTAGGGATGACCAGGGATGTTCTCTGTTTAGTGAGTCCACCAGATCAGAGGCAGTAGGGATGACCAGGGATGTTCTCTGTTTAGTGAGTACTCCAGATCAGAGACAGTAGGGATGACCAGGGATGTTCTCTGTTTATATATATATATATAATATATATATAATAATATTGGATATATAATATATATATATATAATAATATGCATATAATATATATACAATATTATTACATATATATATATATTACATGCATATTATTATATATATATTATCTCCAATATTATTATATATATACAGTGCCTTGCGAAAGTATTCGGCCCCCTTGAACTTTGCGACCTTTTGCCACATTTCAGGCTTCAAACATAAAGATATAAAACTGTATTTTTTTGTGAAGAATCAACAACAAGTGGGACACAATCATGAAGTGGAACGACATTTATTGGATATTTCAAACTTTTTTAACAAATCAAAAACTGATAAATTGGGCGTGCAAAATTATTCAGCCCCCTTAAGTTAATACTTTGTAGCGCCACCTTTTGCTGCGATTACAGCTGTAAGTCGCTTGGGGTATGTCTCTATCAGTTTTGCACATCGAGAGACTGAATTTTTTTCCCATTCCTCCTTGCAAAACAGATCGAGCTCAGTGAGGTTGGATGGAGAGCATTTGTGAACAGCAGTTTTCAGTTCTTTCCACAGATTCTCGATTGGATTCAGGTCTGGACTTTGACTTGGCCATTCTAACACCTGGATATGTTTATTTTTGAACCATTCCATTGTAGATTTTGCTTTATGTTTTGGATCATTGTCTTGTTGGAAGACAAATCTCCGTCCCAGTCTCAGGTCTTTTGCAGACTCCATCAGGTTTTCTTCCAGAATGGTCCTGTATTTGGCTCCATCCATCTTCCCATCAATTTTATCCATCTTCCCTGTCCCTGCTGAAGAAAAGCAGGCCCAAACCATGATGCTGCCACCACCATGTTTGACAGTGGGGATGGTGTGTTCAGGGTGATGAGCTGTGTTGCTTTTACGCCAAACATAACGTTTTGCATTGTTGCCAAAAAGTTCAATTTTCACTGTAGTTTTAATGGGCAATGATGCACCTGGACTGTCCACTGACTTATCAGCTATTTCTATTTATTTTTTTACTTTTTACAATTCGTATTGGAAAATTGATCCAGCTCTGATGGCTTTTATGTGTGGTATGATTGCTGGTTAATCTAACGCAGATCTGGATAAACGATCCACCTACTGCTGTTGTCACTATGAATGGTGGATAGAGTGGCAGGAGAGAACGTTAGACTGGTAGACTATGTTGACATGTGGTACAGTAAAAGTTAGACTGGTAGACTATGCAGACCTGTGGTATAGTAAAAGTTAGACTGGTAGACTATATTGACCTGTGGTATAGAGTTAGACTGGTAGACTATACAGACATGTGGTACAGTAAAAGTTAGACTGGTAGACTATACAGACATGTGGTACAGTAAAAGTTAGACTGGTAGACTATACAGACATGTGGTACAGTAAAAGTTAGACTGGTAGACTATACAGACATGTGGTACAGTAAAAGTTAGACTGGTAGACTATACAGACCTGTGGTACAGTAAAAGTTAGACTGGTAGACTATGTTGACATGTGGTACAGTAAAAGTTAGACTGGTAGACTATACAGACCTGTGGTACAGTAAAAGTTAGACTGGTAGACTATACAGACATGTGGTACAGTAAAAGTTAGACTGGTAGACTATACAGACCTGTGGTACAGTAAAAGTTAGACTGGTAGACTATGTTGACATGTGGTACAGTAAAAGTTAGACTGGTAGACTATACAGACATGTGGTACAGTAAAAGTTAGACTGGTAGACTATGTTGACATGTGGTACAGTAAAAGTTAGACTGGTAGACTATGTTGACATGTGGTACAGTAAAAGTTAGACTGGTAGACTATACAGACATGTGGTACAGTAAAAGTTAGACTGGTAGACTATACAGACATGTGGTACAGTAAAAGTTAGACTGGTAGACTATACAGACATGTGGTACAGTAAAAGTTAGACTGGTAGACTATGTTGACATGTGGTACAGTAAAAGTTAGACTGGTAGACTATACAGACATGTGGTACAGTAAAAGTTAGACTGGTAGACTATACAGACCTGTGGTACAGTAAAAGTTAGACTGGTAGACTATACAGACATGTGGTACAGTAAAAGTTAGACTGGTAGACTATACAGACATGTGGTACAGTAAAAGTTAGACTGGTAGACTATGTTGACATGTGGTACAGTAAAAGTTAGACTGGTAGACTATACAGACATGTGGTACAGTAAAAGTTAGACTGGTAGACTATACAGACATGTGGTACAGTAAAAGTTAGACTGGTAGACTATGTTGACATGTGGTACAGTAAAAGTTAGACTGGTAGACTATACAGACATGTGGTACAGTAAAAGTTAGACTGGTAGACTATGTTGACATGTGGTACAGTAAAAGTTAGACTGGTAGACTATACAGACATGTGGTACAGTAAAAGTTAGACTGGTAGACTATACAGACCTGTGGTACAGTAAAAGTTAGACTGGTAGACTATGTTGACATGTGGTACAGTAAAAGTTAGACTGGTAGACTATACAGACATGTGGTACAGTAAAAGTTAGACTGGTAGACTATGTTGACATGTGGTACAGTAAAAGTTAGACTGGTAGACTATACAGACATGTGGTACAGTAAAAGTTAGACTGGTAGACTATACAGACCTGTGGTACAGTAAAAGTTAGACTGGTAGACTATGTTGACATGTGGTACAGTAAAAGTTAGACTGGTAGACTATACAGACCTGTGGTACAGTAAAAGTTAGACTGGTAGACTATACAGACATGTGGTACAGTAAAAGTTAGACTGGTAGACTATACAGACCTGTGGTACAGTAAAAGTTAGACTGGTAGACTATACAGACATGTGGTACAGTAAAAGTTAGACTGGTAGACTATACAGACCTGTGGTACAGTAAAAGTTAGACTGGTAGACTATACAGACATGTGGTACAGTAAAAGTTAGACTGGTAGACTATACAGACATGTGGTACAGTAAAAGTTAGACTGGTAGACTATGTTGACATGTGGTACAGTAAAAGTCAGCACATGGAAAAAGCGTAGTGCTTAAGGGAAGTACCAAAACACCTTGACATAGATCCAAGCAGATGAGGACATTAGTCTGGGTGGAAGACATTATATAGTAAAACCTGCACAAGAGTGAATGTAGAGCAGGGAAAAACACACTACCCTCCTATGTGACCAATAGAAACACACTACCCTCCTATATGACCAATACAAACACACTACCCTCCTATGTGACCAATAGAAACACACTACCCTCCTATGTGACCAATAAAAACACACTACCCTCCTATGTGACCAATAGAAACACACTACCCTCCTATGTGACCAATAGAAACACACTACCCTCCTATGTGACCAATAGAAACACACTACCCTCCTATGTGACCAATAAAAACACACTACCCTCCTATGTGACCAATAGAAACACACTACCCTCCTATATGACCAATAGAAACACACTACCCTCCTATGTGACCAATAGAAACACACTACCCTCCTATGTGACCAATAGAAACATACTACCCTCCAATGTGACCAATACAAACACACTACCCTCCTATGTGACCAATAGAAACACACTACCCTCCTATGTGACCAATAGAAACACACTACCCTCCTATGTGACCAATAGAAACACACTACCCTCCTATGTGACTAATATAAACACACTACCCTCCTATGTGACCAATAGAAACACACTACCCTCCTATGTGACCAATACAAACACACTACCCTCCTATGTGACCAATAGAAACACACTACCCTCCTATGTGACCAATAGAAACACACTACCCTCCTATGTGACCAATAGAAACACACTACCCTCCTATGTGACCAATACAAACACACTACCCTCCTATGTGACCAATAGAAACACACTACCCTCCTATGTGACCAATACAAACACACTACCCTCCTATGTGACCAATACAAACACACTACCCTCCTATGTGACCAATAGAAACACACTACCCTCCTATGTGACCAATAGAAACACACTACCCTCCTATGTGACCAATAGAAACACACTACCCTCCTATGTGACCAATACAAACACACTACCCTCCTATGTGACCAATAGAAACACACTACCCTCCTATGTGACCAATAGAAACACACTACCCTCCTATGTGACCAATACAAACACACTACCCTCCTATGTGACCAATAGAAACACACTACCCTCCTATGTGACCAATACAAACACACTACCCTCCTATGTGACCAATAGAAACATACTACCCTCCAATGTGACCAATACAAACACACTACCCTCCTATGTGACCAATAGAAACACACTACCCTCCTATGTGACCAATAGAAACACACTACCCTCCTATGTGACCAATAGAAACACACTACCCTCCTATGTGACTAATATAAACACACTACCCTCCTATGTGACCAATAGAAACACACTACCCTCCTATGTGACCAATACAAACACACTACCCTCCTATGTGACCAATAGAAACACACTACCCTCCTATGTGACCAATAGAAACACACTACCCTCCTATGTGACCAATAGAAACACACTACCCTCCTATGTGACCAATACAAACACACTACCCTCCTATGTGACCAATAGAAACACACTACCCTCCTATGTGACCAATACAAACACACTACCCTCCTATGTGACCAATACAAACACACTACCCTCCTATGTGACCAATAGAAACACACTACCCTCCTATGTGACCAATAGAAACACACTACCCTCCTATGTGACCAATAGAAACACACTACCCTCCTATGTGACCAATACAAACACACTACCCTCCTATGTGACCAATAGAAACACACTACCCTCCTATGTGACCAATAGAAACACACTACCCTCCTATGTGACCAATACAAACACACTACCCTCCTATGTGACCAATAGAAACACACTACCCTCCTATGTGACCAATACAAACACACTACCCTCCTATGTGACCAATACAAACACACTACCCTCCTATGTGACCAATAGAAACACACTACCCTCCTATGTGACCAATAGAAACACACTACCCTCCTATGTGACCAATAGAAACACACTACCCTCCTATGTGACCAATAGAAACACACTACCCTCCTATGGCCCTCACCAAAACATTAAAAAAAAAAAATTCTATAGAAGTTCTAGAATGAGAACAGTCTGAATTCCATAAAGTTCTAGAATGAGAACAGTCTGAATTCCATAGAAGTTCTAGAATGAGAACTGTTGAAACCCCACAGAGTTCTCCTGAACTTCCTGAGCACCTCTGCTGAATCCTCAGCTGTCTTCCTCTGTGTGTGTGTACAGTATGTGTGTTGTCTTCCAGCTGCCTTGGGGGGTGATGTCCTTATATGCAGGTCCCCTAATGTACTCCAGGTTTCTCTGACACGGTCATGGTTCTACTTAGGAACATGAGTTCAGATGGTTATCATGAAACTAGCAACGAGAAGGAGCAGGAAAAAGGGACTCTACTATTCTCTTTTTCGTCCTCTTCTTGCCTCACCTCACCCCCTCTCCTCTCCACTCCCCTCTTCTCCCCTCCTCTCCTCTCCACTCCCCTCCCCTCTTATCCCCTCCCCTCTTATCCCCTCCCCTCTTATCCACTCCCCTCTTCTCCCCTCCTCTCCACTCCCCTCCCCTCTTCTCCCCTCCTCTCCTCTCCACTCCCCTCCCCTCTTATCCACTCCCCTCTTCTCCCCTCCTTTCCTCTCCACTCCCCTCCCCTCTTATCCCCTCCCCTCTTATCCCATCCCCTCTTATCCCCTCCTCTCTTCTCCCCTCCTCTCCACTCCCCTCCTCTCCACTCCCCTCCCTCGTCTCCCTTCCTCTCCACTCCCCTCTTATCCCCTCCCCTCTTCTCCCCTCTTCTCCTCTCCTCTCCTCTCCTCTCCTCTCCTCTCCTCTCCCCTCCCCTCTTCTCCCCTCCTCTCCTCTCCACTCCCCTCCCCTCTTATCTACTCCCCTCTTCTCCTCTCCTCTCCTCTCCTCTCCGTGTGGTCCTAAGCTGTGTGTTGCGGTCTTAAGGTGGATTTGCTTCTACACACGTTTTATTTCCCACTGACCCCCAAACGACCTTTCACAGCAGAGGTGTTTGGGTAATGGCTTAGTGGACATTAGAACACACACACACACACACACACACACACACACACACAGTCTTGCACAGCTAACCTTGTGGGGACATACAATTCAGTACCGTTCAAAATTCCTATTTTCTTTAACCTCTTACCCTAACACATTTAGACAGACATTTCAGGCATTTAGACAGACATTTCAGGCATTTAGACAGACATTTTAGACAGACATTTCAGGCATTTAGACAGACATTTCAGACATTTAGACAGACATTTCAGACAGACATTTAGACAGACATTTCAGACATTTAGACAGACATTTCAGACAGACATTTAGACAGACATTTCAGACATTTAGACAGACATTTCAGACATTTAGACAGACATTTCAGAAAGACATTTAGACAGACATTTTAGGCATTTAGACAGACATTTCAGGCATTTAGACAGACATTTCAGACATTTAGACAGACATTTCATACATTTAGACAAACATTTCAGGCATTTAGACAGACATTTCAAGCATTTAGACAGACATTTCAGGCATTTAGACAGACATTTCAGACATTTAGACAGACATTTCATACATTTAGACAGACATTTCAGACAGACATTTCAGACATTTAGACAGACATTTCAGACAGACATTTCAGACATTTAGATAGACATTTCAGACATTTAGTTTAGACATTTAGACATTCTTCTCAGGGGACATAGTGTGTATGAATAGACCTGCATCCCAAATGACATCCTATTTCCTATGAACCCTGGTCTAAAGTAGTGCACTATATAGGGAATAGGGTCTAAAGTAGTGCACTATATAGGGACTAGGTTGTATTAGGGCTCTGGTCTAAAGTAGTGCACTGTATAGGGAATAGGGTCTAAAGTAGTGCACTATATAGGGACTAGGTTGTATTAGGCCTCTGGTCTACAGTAGTGCACTATATAGGGAATAGGGCTCTGGTCTAAAGTAGTGCACTATATAGGGAATAGGGTGCCTGCCCTGGTCTAAAGTAGTGCACTAAATAGGGAATAGGGTGCCAGCTCTGGTCTAAAGTAGTGCACTATATAGGGAATAGGGTGCCTGCCCTGGTCTAAAGTAGTGCACTATATAGGGAATAGGGCCCTGGTCTAAAGTAGTGCACTATATAGGGAATAGGGCCCTGGTCTAAAGTAGTGCACTATATAGGGAATAGGTTGTATTAGGGCTCTGGTCTAAAGTAGTGCACTATATAGGGAATAGGTTGTATTAGGCCTCTGGTCTACAGTAGTGCACTATATAGGGAATAGGGCTCTGGTCTAAAGTAGTGCACTATATAGGGAATAGGGTGCCTGCCCTGGTCTAAAGTAGTGCACTAAATAGGGAATAGGGTGCCAGCTCTGGTCTAAAGTAGTGCACTATATAGGGAATAGGGTGCCTGCCCTGGTCTAAAGTAGTGCACTATATAGGGAATAGGGCCCTGGTCTAAAGTAGTGCACTATATAGGGAATAGGGCCCTGGTCTAAAGTAGTGCACTATATAGGGAATAGGTTGTATTAGGGCTCTGGTCTAAAGTAGTGCACTATATAGGGAATAGGGTGCCTGCCCTGGTCTAAAGTAGTGCACTATATAGGGAATAGGGTGCCAGCTCTGGTCTAAAGTAGTGCACTATATAGGGAATAGGGTGCCAGCCCTGGTCTAAAGTAGTGCACTATATAGGGAATAGGTTGTATTAGGGCTCTGGACTAAAGTAGTGCACTATATAGGGAATAGGGTGCCAGCCCTGGTCTAAAGTAGTGCACTGTATAGGGAATAGGGTGCCAGCCCTGGTCTAAAGTAGTGCACTATATAGGGAATAGGTTGTATTAGGGCTCTGGTCTAAAGTAGTGCACTATATAGGGAATAGGATGCCAGCCCTGGTCTAAAGTAGTGCACTATATAGGGAATAGGTTGTATTAGGGCTCTGGACTAAAGTAGTGCACTATATAGGGAATAGGGTGCCAGCCCTGGTCTAAAGTAGTGCACTGTATAGGGAATAGGGTGCCAGCCCTGGTCTAAAGTAGTGCACTATATAGGGAATAGGGTGCCAGCTCTGGTCTAAAGTAGTGCACTATATAGGGAATAGGGCCCTGGTCTAAAGTAGTGCACTATATAGGGAATAGGGTTCTATAGGGCCCTGGTCTAAAGTAGTGCACTATATGGGGAATAGGTCAGGTAGATCGCTCAAGATTGACTTCGAAAATGGGCATATGTCCATGTCCTGAGGACATCAGGAAATTCCTTCAAAACCGGCCACTAGGAGATATAATCCCATTACTCCGGATCAGAATGAGTGACGAAACAATATTTTAACCCTACCCAGAACGTTAACCCTTAACTTAACAATTCAGAATGAGTGACTAAACAATATTTTAACCCTACCCAGAACGTTAACCCTTAACTTAACAATTCAGAATGAGTGACTAAACATAATATTTGAACCCTATCCAAAACCTTAACCCATAACTTTGAAATTGGACGTTTGGAGCAACTTTGAAATATTATGTTTGGAGAAACATGATGCTGAATGAACAGGATGATGCTGAATGAACAGAATGATGCTGAATGAACAGGATGATGCTGAATGAACAGAATGATGCTGAATGAACAGGATGATGCTGAGCACAAAGAGTCAACCAACGGTGTCAAAACTATTTCACCGATCTCTTCTGTATACCATCCCCACTGGCTGTTTAGGCAGACTCCCTAATAACTCTGCTACTTCCCCCCCCCCCCCCCCCCCCCAAAAAAAACAAACATTTTTAGCAACAAAAAAAAAACACTCTAAAGATCTGGAACCAGTCTAGATGTCACTTTGGATTGCAAACCTATTCATTAAGGGCCCATTTACTCAGAAACCACATTTTCCATTCATCCTTCTCATCTGGTTTAACCTTGGCATCAAATCATTTAATGATTTATATAAATCGATGGCATGGTCGCATCGTTACAAAAAACTCTCAGCTACCGAATCCCCCTGAGCTGACAAGGTACAAATCTGTCGTTCTGCCCCTGAACAAGACAGTTAACCCACTGTTCCCCGGTAGGTTGTCATTGTACATAAGAATTTGTTTTTAGCTGACTTGCCTGGTTCAATAAAGATACAATAAAATAAAGAATCCACTCTTCTGGTATTTTCCAAACATGGTTTTAATCAAAAATCCCCCACCGCACTCATTGGACTAAACTGTATCCTGATGTCGACCCTGTTTGAGACTGGTGTCGAAAAGCTCTTGCTTCAGTAATATTGTTTAGGTCTTTCCCTTCTCGATCTTTGATAACCAGATCTCCTACTGCCATAGCATCATTTGTTTAAAGAGGTAATACCTGATACCTTGACGCTGCTAAAATATACAACTGACTTTGTAGCCTTAAAAAAAAAAAAGGTTGTTGGCAAGAAGATTGATTTTACTTCTGGGTGGAAATCTCCTCCTGATTTAACGTCGGGTGGAAATCTCCTCCTGATTTAACGTCGGGTGGAAATCTCCTCCTGATTTAACGTCGGGTGGAAATCTCCTCCTGATTTTACTTCGGGAGGAAATCTCCTCCTGATTTTACTTTGGGTGGAAATCTCCTCCTGATTTTACTTTGGGTGGAAATCTCCTCCTGATTTTACTTTGGGTGGAAATTTCCTCCTGGTTTCACGTCGGGTGGAAATCTCCTCCTGATTTCACGTCGGGTGGAAATCTCCTCCTGATTTCACTTCGGGTGGAAATCTCCTCCTTATTTCACGTCGGGTGGAAATCTCCTCCTGATTTCACTTTGGGTGGAAATCTCCTCCTGATTTTACTTCGGGAGGAAATCTCCTCCTGATTGTCTAATTCTACTGAATGTGGCAGCCTTCCTTTACCTGTAATTTCCCTCCACTGTATCGGCAGATTTCCTTCTCTTCGTCTGTAGAAGGGATCGGACCAAAACGCAGCGTGGTAAGTGTCCATGTCGTTTATTATAAAACATCAACTGAACACTAAGAAATACAAAACAATAAATGTGAACATGAACGAAAACCGAACCGAAACAGTCCCGTGTGGTGACAAACACAGACACGGAAACAATCACCCACAAACCAACAGTGACACCCAGGCAACCTAAGGATGATTCTCAATCAGAGACAACTAACGACACCTGCCTCTGATTGAGAACCATACTAGGCCGAAACATAGAAATACCCCAAATCATAGAAAAACAAACATAGACTGCCCACCCCAATTCACGCCCTGACCATACTAAATGAAGACAAAACAAAGGAAATAAAGGTCAGAACGTGACATCCACAGTAAACTACTTGTACTAGATTTGTATTTCATTTATCTGCCTTTTTGTTCAATATTATTATTATATTAATATTAGCTTGATTTTATATTAGAATTGTTCCTATTAAAGACCAGATGTTTGTTTTTATTTTAATTTGTTGTTATTGTTGTTTTGTTATAAAATATATTATATTTATATATATTGTTTTGTAGGTTGACAAGAAAAATAAAAAAATGTAATAAAAAAATGTAATTTCAAATAAAAATATTGACATTTTGGAGCAAATTCTAAACGTCACATTTGGAGAAATGTGGACAAACGTCAGAATCTGAAGTCCAATTGGTAAAACAGTGAGATCTTGTTGGAATTGATTGTCTTTTGGGATGCAGACGTGATGACGTGGATCGCGTTTTAAGACGCCTATGTTTTGGTGTTGAGTAAGATATACTTAATTAAGCTACAGTGAAGTGTATTATAGACGAGGGTTCTAATTCAGGTGTAATTCAGGTGTTTCAATGAGTGATTGAGTTTGCTTTATATAACATCCGCCTCTTGGGGGACATGGTGTGGATTGTGTGATTGTGTCTTTAAGATGTTTTGCCATTGAGTCAAGCTTTTACTTATGATTTGCCGACGAGGTTTATAGGTGAGCAGGTCTATAGTTCAGTCTAGGACATGGATATTATGGTGTTATGGGGTGTATGGTGGATGGTGTTATGGGGTGTATGGTTTTGTGGGGTGTATGGTGTTGTGGGGTGTATGGTGTTGTGGGGTGTATGGTGTTATGGGGTGTATGGTGTTATGGGGTATATGGTGTTATGGGGTGTATGGTGTTGTGGGGTGTATGGTGTTGTGGGGTGTATGGTGTTATGGGGTGTATGGTGTTATGGGGTGTATGGAGTTGTGAGGTGTATGGTGTTATGGGGTGCATGTTGTTGTGGGGTGTATGATGTTGTGTGGTGTATGGTTTTGTGGGGTGTATGGTGTTGTGGGGCGTATGGTGTATGGTGTTATGGGGTGTATGGTGTTATGGGGTGTATGGTGTTGTGGGGTGTATGATTTTATGGGGTGTATGGTGTTATGGGGTGTATGAACCATATCTGCTATATTTGTGTATCAACCGAGGAATTGTATATTAATTTATTTTTCCTTTATTTTACCTTTAACTAGGCAAGTCAGTTTAAGAACAAATTCTTATTTACAATGGCGGCCTAGGAACAGAGGGTTAAGTGCCTCGTTCAGGGGCAGAACGACAGATTTTTACCTTGTCAGCTCGGAGGATTCGATCCCAGCAACCGTTTGGTTACCGGCCCAACACGCCACCAGGCTACCTGCCACCCCATGTATATGGAGCAAATATAGTTTATAAAGACTGATATAAACATATGAGGCACTCATAAGTTATAATATATACCATAACAGAGTTGAAAAGAGTGATTAAATGAAGTAAACAAATTTGTAGTCTACGTTTGACAGTTTCAATCTCACTCACTTGAACTTCCATCGACCTTGGCAACAGACACTGGCCTCAAGCCACCTGCAATGACTGTTGTGCCCGCTAGGCAGCAGTGTAGGGCCGTGGGTAATACTTATATACTTCATCACTGACTCAGACGGTCAGAGATGACATAGCAGAGAGAGAGAGAAGCAGAGATGACATAGCAGAGACAGGGAAGCAGACAGGCAGAGCAGAGAGTGAGAGACAGAGAGAGAGAGAGAGAGTAGAAAAGATTCAGAGCAGAGAGCGAGAGAGAAATAGGCAGAGCAGAATGGGAGAGAGAAAGAGAGAGAGAGAAATAGGCAGAGCAGAAAGGGAGAGAGAAAGAGAGATTCCTGGTATGTCTTAGAAAAATATCATAAAAATAAAAAAGCACAGAAACCCTCTCTCTTCATTCAGTGCAAACACAGCAAGTTTTCTTTGGCTAAGAGAGAATGGAGAGAATAATAGAGACAGGATGGAGAGAGAGAGAGGGAGAGAGGATGGAGAGAGAGAGAGAGAGGGTGGAGAGAGAGAGAGAGAGAGAGAGAGGGGGAGGGAGATAGAGAGGATGGAGAGAGAGAGACAGGATGGAGAGAGGGAGAGAGGATGGAGAGAGAGAGACAGGATGGAGAGAGAAGGGGAGAGAGAGGATGGAGAGAGAGGGGGAGAGAGGATGGAGAGAATAATAGAGACAGGATGGAGAGAGATAGAGAGGATGGAGAGAGAGAGAGAGAGAGAGAGAGAGAGGGAGGGAGAGAGGATGGAGAGAGAGAGGGAGGGAGAGAGGATGGAGAGAGAGAGAGAGGGAGGGAGAGAGATAGAGAGGGAGAGAGGATGGAGATAGATAGAGAGGATGGAGAGAGAGAGAGAGAGAGAGAGAGAGAGAGAGAGAGAGAGAGAGAGAAAGAAAGAGGGAGGGAGAGAGGATGGAGAGAGAGAGAGAGAGAGAGGGGGGAGGGAGAGAGTATGGAGAGAGATAGAGAGGATGGAGAGAGATAGAGAGGATGGAGAGAGATAGAGAGGATGGAGAGAGAGAGAGGGAGAGAGGATGGAGAGAGATAGAGAGGATGGAGAGAGAGAGAGCGGGAGAGAGGATGTAGAGAGATAGAGAGGATGGAGAGAGGGAGGATGGAGAGAGAGAGAGAGAGAGATAGAGAGAGGGGGAGAGAATAATAGAGACAGGATGGAGAGAGAGAGAGAGGGAGGTTGGAGAGAGAGAGGGATAGAGGATGGAGAGAGAGAGGGGGAGAGAATGGAGAGAATAATAGATACAGGATGAAGAGAGAGAGAGGGAGGATGGAGTGAATAATAGAGACAGGATGGAGAGGGAGAGAGATAGAGAGGAGAGGGGCAGAGAAAGAGAAAGGGGAGACCCTGGCTGTCCAGAGTTTTTTTTTTCCACAGACAAATTGACATATGTTGGAATTAATGGAATGGTGTGTGTGTGTGTGTGTGTATGTGTGTGTGTGTGTGTGTGTGTGTGTGTGTGTGTGTGTGTGTGTGTGTGTGTGTGTGTGTGTGTGTGTGTGTGTGTGTGTGTATGTGTGTGTGCAGCACCAGAGTTTGCGAATGCAGCAATTGAACATTGAGGCGCGGGGTCAGGACATCGCAGTGCTGCTCGGGCCTGTCTCATCTCAGGGCTCGAGCTGGGACGTGAGCCGTTACCTAATAATACTAGAATAATAACGGTCGTCACAAGGCGAACCGTCTGTGTATTCTAGGTTATTGGTTGAAATATAAGATATGACACTTGCCATTGTGAAGAAGGAGAGAAGAACTTACCTTCACCACTATACCAGTGTGCTCGTGATTAACCTGATGCCTATAAACGCATGAATTAATTAACACTTTAATGATTGACAATGGGCTACATCTAAACATGTAGTTGCTGTTCATAATCTTTCTGTGTAATCTGACGAGTCTATCCTCATATTTGGCCTTCAGTTCCAAGCAATGAAACAAATCCCGTTACGCACGCCCCCCATCGATTGTCTTTGGATCATTACCGTCTTCGGGAACCGGGTGGGCGAAACGGAGAACATCGATGAGTGACCGAGTGGGAAATAATGGTAAGAAAACTCTTGGAGCCACGCGCTGTGTTCCAAATCAGACAACATTCTAAATGGTCTCTTTATAATTAATAACTATAAATAAGTATAGCTAAATAAATGAATAAATAAAAACGTCATCACCGTCATCATATGCCCATTCCACACAGTTATTGGCGAATATGTCTGGTTCAATGTAAGTGAATGGATCCCACACCCAGGCGAGAGGTTCGCAGTAGCGGGAACCCCCCCCCCCCCCCCCCATCTCTCTCGGTCTCTCGGGCGGGCCGCCAGGTCCCGCACGCTCCAACCCTGTCTTGTTCACTTTCCACCCCGCCTCGGAGAGAGAGAGAGAGAGGTGGGGAGGAGTTGGGCGTGTGTAGTCTGGTGTGTATGGTGGGGTTAGAGGGGTGGGGGTGGGGGCCGGGGAGGGGGGGGGGGGGGTCTCTAGCTTGCCTAGCCGTCTCATAGTTACGTGGGGAGGTGTTGCAGGGGGTTGGGGGGAACCGCTCTCTCTCGCTCCAACCCTGGCTGCCTGCCGGCGCGCAGCCTGCCTGTTACTATATAAACACATACTGAGAGAGGCTGCCTGCGCTTCTCACTACACACACTCAGAGAAACCTGTATGTGAAAGACAGATAGAGTTCGAGAGGGACAGAGAGAGAGTGAGTGACACGACAGAGAGTGTGTGTGTGAGTGAGAGAACGAACGCTACTAGTTGGGAAAGAAGGTATACAGAGACAGGGGAGACGACTAACGGTTGCCTAAAGCAGCATCAGAAGACTCGGTGACGGTCTGTCTCTGGCTCCACCGGGCTCCCGCGCGCTCTGCTGCAAGAACTAACTGCAAAACGGATTATTTAATTTTGCAACATTTTTTTAATTTATTTTTCTCTTCGTCTGCTTCTTGAATAACACTTTATTTTACAATCTTGAGAAAGATTTATGCAGGTATAATACGTTTTTTTTTGCGGAATAGAGGGAGAGGGGTTATTCTGGGAAGGTTTTCCTCTACTTTCCATTTCTTGTAACTTTTTTTAAAAGAAAAGCCCCAGTTTATTTTCAGAATACTTTCCGAGACTCGCTCACTGTTTCCACGTGCGCTCTGAGAGCGGGACAAATACTTGTCAAACGGATCTTTTTTTTTAAATTTTTTTTTATCCCGTATTGTTATATTTTCTTATTTAGGGAAATTGACCTTCAAAAATCAAACCAAAAATGAGATTTCAAACGTTAACTCATCAGTTTCCACTCTCGATGAATGCTTTCCTTCATTAAAGTTATTGAAAGTGACGTTTTTTTTAAAAGGACTTTGTGACATATTTCTTTACACACTGATTGATAACCTTGGAACTGCGAGAGGGGAGAGAGTTCCGCGCGTCATCTGTAGAGTTACTAATAGGCCTATTTACTCCATTGAATTGTTATCTATTTCAACGACAACAAAAACTAGCATTTTTATAGTTATATTTCATAATCAATCAATTACAATCAATCAAGTCATTTTTATCGATAACCATCGATATATTGATTGATCATCCTCAGAGCGTTTCCAATTCCTTACAACTCAACTTCCCTCAACCTGCACGGTGGTGAGATCAGTGATTTCCTCCTCCGCTCCACCACCACCATCACCCAGACACCGACCCTTCCTCGCCATGCTATTCGATAACTTTGACCTGGTTTCAGCCTTGGCCACCCTAGCGGCCTGCGCGGTGTCCATGGTCCTCCTCCTAGTTGTGTCCCAGCAACTCTGGCAGCTCCGATGGACGTCAACCCGGGATAAGAACTGCAAGCTGCCGATGCCTAAAGGTTCCATGGGGTTCCCCATCATAGGAGAAACCTGCCACTGGCTCTTCCAGGTAAGACCGTCTCTCTCGCTCTGTCTTTCTGTCTGTGATCGTTTTGTGGGTCTGTGGATGATTGTGGGTCTCTTTTTTTTTTAACGCACGTGTCTCAGTCTGTCAGTGGGTCTTTCTAGCCATGTGTAGGTGTGCGGGTCCACGAGGTTCATCTCCCTCTGGTCTTTTCTTCTGCTGTTGGATGACAATACCTGTTCCACGTCCAGTTAGTCATTTAATACACTCACATCGGATGTGTATCCTACACTCACTACACGGCCATGTGCGTCATTTAATACACTCACATCGGATGTGTATCCTACACTCACTACACGGCCATGTGCGTCATTTGTCTGTTTGTTGTTGATGTGATTTATCCTTATATAAGATTGAGTTCATGGTTAGGAGGTTAATGGTCAGGGGTGGGGTGGGGGGGGGGGGGGGGGGGGGGGGGGGGGGGGGTAGGCTAGGTGTTAGTTGGTCTCTCTCTGTCCCCCCCCCCCCCCTGTCTCTGTGCCTCCCTAGACCGGCTCCCTCTCGTCGGTCTCTGTGCCTTCCTAGACCGGCTCCCTCTCCTCGGTCTCTGTGCCTCCCTAGACCGGGTCCCTCCCCTCTCTCTCCTCGGTCTCTGTGCCTCCCTAGACCGGCTCCCTCCCCTCTCCTAGCTGTCCCCGAGTCGCTTCATAACTTTAGCGCAACGTCTAAATGTAGCATTTTGGAAGTGTCAAGTTACTGAAACACAAACCGTTTTTTTCTATTGTGGATGTGTGTGCACAGTCGTGCGTAATAGTTGTGTGAATGAAATATTTGGCAACTTATCCACGGCTTGTTTATATTGGTCACTCTTAGCGCAGGCTAGAATTCATAACACGACCCATAAACACGAAGAACTTGTCTTTTTATTCAAGTGTTCAAACTACTAAACAGAATTTCATTCAACTTTAATGGATCCGTCACACAGTCAGTAGCTTCTTAATAGGTCCCATCAGCGTGATATGAAAAATATCGATTAAAAAGGTTGCGCGTGGAGGGGGGGGGGGGGGGGGGGGGGTTAATATAATAGTGAACGTGTCGTTTTAAAAAGTGATTAGATTCATAGAACGACCCCGCGAGGCTGCACGTGAGTCCCGTCACTAAGTTGCACTTGTCAGCGCGCTGATGTGTCCCAGGAGCGCGCGCACACACGCACAGAGCGAGAGAGCAAGACGGCACGTTGTGTGGGGCTTGAACTCTCGGTGCTCCGCTCCCTGCGTGCGCTTTCATTTATACACGGTGCGACGCGTTCCCGGAATGCGCCGGGGACGAACCGCGGCCAAGTTTATAGAGAGGGAGAGA
>NC_048573.1:6007092-6019592 GCF_013265735.2 Oncorhynchus mykiss | reverse complement strand
ACAGACTACTGACTACAACCATCCAACAAGACAATACAGACTGCTGACTACAACTAGACAATACAGACTACTGACTACAACCATACAACTAGACAATACAGACTGCTGACTACAACTAGACAATACAGACTACTGACTACAACTAGACAATACAGACCACAGCCATACAACTAGACAATACAGACTGCTGACTACAACTAGACAATACAGACTACTGACTACAACCATCCAACTAGACAATACAGACTACTGACTACAACCATCCAACAAGACAATACAGACTGCTGACTACAACTAGACAATACAGACTACTGACTACAACCATACAACTAGACAATACTGACTGCTGACAACAACCATACAACTAGACAATACAGACTACTGACTACAACTAGACAATACAGACTACTGACTACAACCATACAACTAGACAATACAGACTACTGACTACAAACATACAACTAGACAATACAGACTACTGACTACAACCATACAACTAGACAATACAGACTGCTGACTACAACTAGACAATACAGACTACTGACTACAACTAGACAATACAGACCACAGCCATACAACTAGACAATACAGACTGCTGACTACAACTAGACAATACAGACTACTGACTACAACCATACAACTAGACAATACAGACTACTGACTACAACCATCCAACAAGACAATACAGACTGCTGACTACAACTAGACAATACAGACTACTGACTACAACCATACAACTAGACAATACAGACTGCTGACTACAACTAGACAATACAGACTACTGACTACAACTAGACAATACAGACCACAGCCATACAACTAGACAATACAGACTGCTGACTACAACTAGACAATACAGACTACTGACTACAACCATCCAACTAGACAATACAGACTACTGACTACAACCATCCAACAAGACAATACAGACTGCTGACTACAACTAGACAATACAGACTACTGACTACAACCATACAACTAGACAATACAGACTGCTGACTACAACTAGACAATACAGACTACTGACTACAACCATACAACTAGACAATACAGACTACAACCATCCAATTAGAGAATACAGTCTACTGACTACAACCATACAACTAGACAATACAGACTGCTGACTGCAACTAGACAATACAGACTGCTGACTTCAACTAGACAATACAGACTACTGACTACAACCATCCAACTAGACAATACAGACTGCTGACTACAACTAGACAATACAGACTGACTACAACCATACAACTAGACAATACAGACTACTGACTACAACTAGACAATACAGACTACTGACTACAGCCATACAACTAGACAATACTGACTGCTGACAACAACCATACAACTAGACAATACAGACTACTGACTACAACTAGACAATACAGACTACTGACTACAACCATACAACTAGACAATACAGACTACTGACTACAACCATACAACTAGACAATACAGACTACTGACTAGAACCATACAACTAGACAATACAGACTTCTGACTACAACCATACAACTAGACAATACAGACTACTGACTACAACTAGACAATACAGACTACTGACTACAACCATACAACTAGACAATACAGACTGCTGACAACAACCATACACCTAGACAATACAGACTGCTGACTACAACTAGACAATACAGACTACTGACTACAACTAGACAATACAGACTACTGACTACAACCATACAACTAGACAATACAGACTACAACCATCCAATTAGAGAATACAGTCTACTGACTACAACCATACAACTAGACAATACAGACTGCTGACTTCAACTAGACAATACAGACTACTGACTACAACCATCCAACTAGACAATACAGACTGCTGACTACAACTAGACAATACAGACCACTGACTACAACCATACAACTAGACAATACAGACTGACTACAACCATACAACTAGACAATACAGACTACAGACTACAACTAGACAATACAGACTACTGACTACAACCATACAACTAGACAATACAGACTACTGACTACAACCATACAACTAGACAATACAGACTACTGACTACAACCATACAACTAGACAATACAGACTACTGACTACAACTAGACAATACAGACCACAGCCATACAACTAGACAAGACAGACTGCTGACTACAACTAGACAATACAGACTACTGACTACAACCATACAACTAGACAATACAGACTAATGACTGCAACTAGACAATACAGACTACTGACTACAACCATCGAACTAGACAATACAGACTGCTGACTACAACTAGACAATACAGACTGACTACAACCATACAACTAGACAATACAGACTGCTGACTACAACCATACAACTAGACAATACAGACTACTGACTACAACCATACAACTAGACAATACAGACTACTGACTACAACTAGACAATACATACTACTGACTACAACCATACAACTAGACAATACAGACTGCTGACAACAACCATACAACAAGACAATACAGACTACTGACTACAACTAGACAATACAGACTACTGACTACAACCATACAACTAGACAATACAGACTACTGACTACAACCATACAACTAGACAATACAGACTTCTGACTACAACCATACAACTAGACAATACAGACTACTGACTACAACTAGACAATACAGACTACTGACTACAACCATACAACTAGACAATACAGACTGCTGACTACAACTAGACAATACAGACTGCTGACTACAACCATACAACTAGACAATACAGACTGCTGACAACAACCATACAACTAGACAATACAGACTACTGACTACAACTAGACAATACAGACTACTGACTACAACCATACAACTAGACAATACAGACTGCTGACTACAACTAGACAATACAGACTGCTGACTACAACCATACAACTAGACAATACAGACTGCTGACAACAACCATACAACTAGACAATACAGACTTCTGACTACAACCATACAACTAGACAATACAGACTGCTGACTACAACTAGACAATACAGACTACTGACTACAACTAGACAATACAGACCACAGCCATACAACTAGACAATACAGACTGCTGACTACAACTAGACAATACAGACTACTGACTACAACCATACAACTAGACAATACAGACTACTGACTACAACCATCCAACAAGACAATACAGACTGCTGACTACAACTAGACAATACAGACTACTGACTACAACCATACAACTAGACAATACAGACTGCTGACTACAACTAGACAATACAGACTACTGACTACAACTAGACAATACAGACCACAGCCATACAACTAGACAATACAGACTGCTGACTACAACTAGACAATACAGACTACTGACTACAACCATCCAACTAGACAATACAGACTACTGACTACAACCATCCAACAAGACAATACAGACTGCTGACTACAACTAGACAATACAGACTACTGACTACAACCATACAACTAGACAATACAGACTGCTGACTACAACTAGACAATACAGACTACTGACTACAACCATACAACTAGACAATACAGACTACAACCATCCAATTAGAGAATACAGTCTACTGACTACAACCATACAACTAGACAATACAGACTGCTGACTGCAACTAGACAATACAGACTGCTGACTTCAACTAGACAATACAGACTACTGACTACAACCATCCAACTAGACAATACAGACTGCTGACTACAACTAGACAATACAGACTGACTACAACCATACAACTAGACAATACAGACTACTGACTACAACTAGACAATACAGACTACTGACTACAGCCATACAACTAGACAATACTGACTGCTGACAACAACCATACAACTAGACAATACAGACTACTGACTACAACTAGACAATACAGACTACTGACTACAACCATACAACTAGACAATACAGACTACTGACTACAACCATACAACTAGACAATACAGACTACTGACTACAACCATACAACTAGACAATACAGACTTCTGACTACAACCATACAACTAGACAATACAGACTACTGACTACAACTAGACAATACAGACTACTGACTACAACCATACAACTAGACAATACAGACTGCTGACAACAACCATACACCTAGACAATACAGACTGCTGACTACAACTAGACAATACAGACTACTGACTACAACTAGACAATACAGACCACAGCCATACAACTAGACAAGACAGACTGCTGACTACAACTAGACAATACAGACTACTGACTACAACCATACAACTAGACAATACAGACTACAACCATCCAATTAGAGAATACAGTCTACTGACTACAACCATACAACTAGACAATACAGACTGCTGACTTCAACTAGACAATACAGACTACTGACTACAACCATCCAACTAGACAATACAGACTGCTGACTACAACTAGACAATACAGACCACTGACTACAACCATACAACTAGACAATACAGACTGACTACAACCATACAACTAGACAATACAGACTACAGACTACAACTAGACAATACAGACTACTGACTACAACCATACAACTAGACAATACAGACTACTGACTACAACCATACAACTAGACAATACAGACTACTGACTACAACCATACAACTAGACAATACAGACTACTGACTACAACTAGACAATACAGACCACAGCCATACAACTAGACAAGACAGACTGCTGACTACAACTAGACAATACAGACTACTGACTACAACCATACAACTAGACAATACAGACTAATGACTGCAACTAGACAATACAGACTACTGACTACAACCATCGAACTAGACAATACAGACTGCTGACTACAACTAGACAATACAGACTGACTACAACCATACAACTAGACAATACAGACTGCTGACTACAACCATACAACTAGACAATACAGACTACTGACTACAACCATACAACTAGACAATACAGACTACTGACTACAACTAGACAATACATACTACTGACTACAACCATACAACTAGACAATACAGACTGCTGACAACAACCATACAACAAGACAATACAGACTACTGACTACAACTAGACAATACAGACTACTGACTACAACCATACAACTAGACAATACAGACTACTGACTACAACCATACAACTAGACAATACAGACTTCTGACTACAACCATACAACTAGACAATACAGACTACTGACTACAACTAGACAATACAGACTACTGACTACAACCATACAACTAGACAATACAGACTGCTGACTACAACTAGACAATACAGACTGCCAACTACAACCATACAACTAGACAATACAGACTGCTGACAACAACCATACAACTAGACAATACAGACTACTGACTACAACTAGACAATACAGACTACTGACTACAACCATACAACTAGACAATACAGACTGCTGACTACAACTAGACAATACAGACTGCTGACTACAACCATACAACTAGACAATACAGACTGCTGACAACAACCATACAACTAGACAATACAGACTTCTGACTACAACCATACAACTAGACAATACAGACTACTGACTACAACTAGACAATACAGACTACTGACTACAACCATACAACTAGACAATACAGACTGCTGACTACAACTAGACAATACAGACTGCTGACTACAACCATACAACTAGACAATACAGACTGCTGACAACAACCATACAACTAGACAATACAGACTACTGACTACAACTAGACAATACAGACTACTGACTACAACCATACAACTAGACAATACAGACTACTGACTACAACTAGACAATACAGACTACTGACTACAACTGGACAATACAGACTGCTGACTACAACCATACAACTAGACAATACAGACTACTGACTACAACCATACAACTAGACAATACAGACTACTGACTACAACCATACAACTAGACAATACAGACTACTGACTACAACCATACAACTAGACAATACAGACTACTGACTACAACTAGACAATACAGACTACTGATTACAACCATACAACTAGACAATACAGACTACTGACTACAACCATAAAACTAGACAATACAGACTACTGACTACAATTAGACAATACAGACTACTGACTACAACCATACAACTAGACAATACAGACTGCTGACAACAACCATACAACTAGACAATACAGACTACTGACTACAACCATACAACTAGACAATACAGATTACTGACTACAACCATACAACTAGACAATACAGACTACTGACTACAACTAGACAATACAGACTACTGACTACAACCATACAACTAGACAATACAGACTGCTGACTACAACTAGACAATACAGACTACTGACTACAACTAGACAATACAGACTGCTGACTAAGACTAGAGAATACAGACTACAGCCATACATCTAGACAATACCGACTACTGACTACAACCATCCAACTAGACAATACAGACTGCTGACTACAACTAGACAATACAGACTACTGACTACAACCATACAACTAGACAATACAGACTGCTGACTACAACTAGACAATACAGACTACAACCATCCAACTAGACAATACAGACTACTGACTACAACTAGACAATACAGACTACTGACTACAACCATACAACTAGACAATACAGACTGCTGACTACAACTAGACAATACAGACTACTGACTACAACTAGACAATACAGACTACTGACTACAACTAGACAATACAGACTACTGACAACAACCATACAACTAGACAATACAGACTACTGACTACAACTAGACAATACAGACCACTGACTACAACCATACAACTAGACAATACAGACTACTGACTACAACCATGCAACTAGACAATACAGACTACTGACTACAACCATACAACTAGACAATACAGACTACTGACTACAACCATACAACTAGACAATACAGACTACTGACTACAACCATACAACTAGACAATACAGACTACAACCATCCAATTAGAGAATACAGTCTACTGACTACAACCATACAACTAGACAATACAGACTGCTGACTGCAACTAGACAATACAGACTACTGACTACAACCATCGAACTAGACAATACAGACTGCTGACTACAACTAGACAATACAGACTGACTACAACCATACAACTAGACAATACAGACTGCTGACTACAACCATACAACTAGACAATACAGACTACTGACTACAACCATACAACTAGACAATACAGACTACTGACTACAACTAGACAATACATACTACTGACTACAACCATACAACTAGACAATACAGACTGCTGACAACAACCATACAACAAGACAATACAGACTACTGACTACAACTAGACAATACAGACTACTGACTACAACCATACAACTAGACAATACAGACTACTGACTACAACTGGACAATACAGACTGCTGACTACAACCATACAACTAGACAATACAGACTGCTGACAACAACCATACAACTAGACAATACTGACTACAACCATACAACTAGACAATACAGACTACTGACTACAACTAGACAATACAGACTACTGATTACAACCATACAACTAGACAATACAGACTACTGACTACAACCATAAAACTAGACAATACAGACTACTGACTACAATTAGACAATACAGACTACTGACTACAACCATACAACTAGACAATACAGACTGCTGACAACAACCATACAACTAGACAATACAGACTACTGACTACAACCATACAACTAGACAATACAGATTACTGACTACAACCATACAACTAGACAATACAGACTACTGACTACAACTAGACAATACAGACTACTGACTACAACCATACAACTAGACAATACAGACTGCTGACTACAACCATACAACTAGACAATACAGACTACTGACTACAACTAGACAATACAGACTACTGACTACAACCATACAACTAGACAATACAGACTGCTGACTACAACTAGACAATACAGACTACTGACTACAACCATACAACTAGACAAGACAGACTGCTGACTACAACTAGACAATACAGACTACTGACTACAACCATACAACTAGACAAGACAGACTGCTGACTACAACTAGACAATACAGACTACTGACTACAACCATACAACTAGACAATACAGACTGCTGACTACAACCATACAACTAGACAATACAGACTACTGACTACAACTAGACAATACAGACTACTGACTACAACCATACAACTAGACAATACAGACTGCTGACTACAACTAGACAATACAGACTACTGACTACAACTAGACAATACAGACTGCTGACTAAGACTAGAGATTACAGACTACAGCCATACATCTAGACAATACCGACTACTGACTACAACCATCCAACTAGACAATACAGACTGCTGACTACAACTAGACAATACAGACTACTGACTACAACCATACAACTAGACAATACAGACTGCTGACTACAACTAGACAATACAGACTACAACCATCCAACTAGACAATACAGACTACTGACTACAACTAGACAATACAGACTACTGACTATAACCATACAACTAGACAATACAGACTGCTGACAACAACCATACAACTAGACAATACAGACTACTGACTACAACTAGACAATACAGACTACTGACTACAACCATACAACTAGACAATACAGACTGCTGACTACAACTAGACAATACAGACTACTGACTACAACTAGACAATACAGACTACTGACTACAACTAGACAATACAGACTACTGACAACAACCATACAACTAGACAATACAGACTACTGACTACAACTAGACAATACAGACCACTGACTACAACCATACAACTAGACAATACAGACTACTGACTACAACCATGCAACTAGACAATACAGACTACTGACTACAACCATACAACTAGACAATACAGACTACTGACTACAACCATGCAACTAGACAATACAGACTACTGACTACAACCATACAACTAGACAATACAGACTACAGACTACAACCATACAACTAGACAATACCGACTACAACCATCCAACTAGACAATACAGACTGCTGACTACAACTAGACAATACAGACTACTGACTACAACCATCCAACTAGACAATACAGACTGCTGACTACAACTAGACAATACAGACTACTGACTACAACCATACAACTAGACAATACAGACTACTGACTACAACTAGACAATACAGACTGCTGACTAAGACTAGAGAGTACAGACTACAGCCATACAACTAGACTATACAGACTGCTGACTACAACTAGAGAATACAGACCACTGACTACAACTAGACAATACAGACTACTGACTACAACCATACAACTAGACATTATAGACTGCTGACTACAACTAGACAATACAGACTGCTGACTTCAGCTAGACAATACAGACTACTGACTACAACCATACAACTAGAATATACAGACTGCTGACTGCAACTAGACAATACAGACTACTGACTACAACTACACAATGCAGACTACAGCCATACAACTAGACAATACAGACTACTGACTACAACTAGACAAAACAGACTACTGACTACAACCATATAACTAGAAAATACAGACTACAACCATCCAACTAGACAATACAGACTACGGACTACAACCATATAACTAGACAATACAGACTACAACCATCCAACTAGACAATACAGACTGCTGATTACAACTAGACAATACAGACTACTGACTACAACCATACAACTAGACAATACAAACTACTGACTGCAACTAGACAATACAGACTACTGACTACAACAATACAACTAGACAATACAGACTAATGACTACAACCATACAACTAGACAATACAGACTGCTGACTACAACTAGACAATACAGACTACTGACTAAAACTAGACAATACAGACTACTGACTATAACCATACAACTAGACAATACAGACTGCTGACAACAACCATACAACTAGACAATACAGACTACTGACTACAACTAGACAATACAGACTACTGACTACAACCATACAACTAGACAATACAGACTGCTGACTACAACTAGACAATACAGACTACTGACTACAACTAGACAATACAGACTACTGACTACAACTAGACAATACAGACTACTGACAACAACCATACAACTAGACAATACAGACTACTGACTACAACTAGACAATACAGACCACTGACTACAACCATACAACTAGACAATACAGACTACTGACTACAACCATGCAACTAGACAATACAGACTACTGACTACAACCATACAACTAGACAATTCAGACTACTGACTACAACCATGCAACTAGACAATACAGACTACTGACTACAACCATACAACTAGACAATACAGACTACAGACTACAACCATACAACTAGACAATACCGACTACAACCATCCAACTAGACAATACAGACTGCTGACTACAACTAGACAATACAGACTACTGACTACAACCATCCAACTAGACAATACAGACTACTGACTACAACTAGACAATACAGACTACTGACTACAACCATACAACTAGACAATACAGACTACTGACTACAACTAGACAATACAGACTGCTGACTAAGACTAGAGAGTACAGACCACTGACTACAGCCATACAACTAGACTATACAGACTGCTGACTACAACTAGAGAATACAGACCACTGACTACAACTAGACAATACAGACTACTGACTACAACCATACAACTAGACATTATAGACTGCTGACTACAACTAGACAATACAGACTGCTGACTTCAGCTAGACAATACAGACTACTGACTACAACCATACAACTAGAATATACAGACTGCTGACTGCAACTAGACAATACAGACTACTGACTACAACTACACAATGCAGACTACAGCCATACAACTAGACAATACAGACTACTGACTACAACTAGACAAAACAGACTACTGACTACAACCATATAACTAGAAAATACAGACTACAACCATCCAACTAGACAATACAGACTACGGACTACAACCATATAACTAGACAATACAGACTGCTGATTACAACTAGACAATACAGACTACTGACTACAACCATACAACTAGACAATACAAACTACTGACTGCAACTAGACAATACAGACTACTGACTACAACAATACAACTAGACAATACAGACTAATGACTACAACCATACAACTAGACAATACAGACTGCTGACTACAACTAGACAATACAGACTACTGACTAAAACTAGACAATACAGACCACAGCCATACAACTAGACAATACAGACTGCTGACTACAACTAGACAATACAGACTACTGACTACAACCATCCAACTAGACAATACAGACTACTGACTACAACCATCCAACAAGACAATACAGACTGCTGACTACAACTAGACAATACAGACTACTGACTACAACCATACAACTAGACAATACAGACTGCTGACTACAACTAGACAATACAGACTACTGACTACAACTAGACAATACAGACCACAGCCATACAACTAGACAAGACAGACTGCTGACTACAACTAGACAATACAGACTACTGACTACAACCATCCAACTAGACAATACAGACTACTGACTACAACCATCCAACTAGACAATACAGACTACAACCATCCAACTAGAGAATACAGTCTACTGACTACAACCATACAACTAGACAATACAGACTGCTGACTGCAACTAGACAATACAGACTGCTGACTTCAACTAGACAATACAGACTACTGACTACAACCATCCAACTTGACAATACAGACTACTGACTACAACTAGACAATACAGACTACTGACTACAACCATACAACTAGACAATACAGACCACCAACTACAACCCCCCAACAAGTCAATACAGACTACTGACTACAACCCCCATCTAGACAAGACAGACTACTAACTACAACCCCTATTAGACAATACTGACTACAACCATACAACTAGACAATACAGACTACTGACTACAACCATACAACTAGACAATACAAACTACTGACTACAACTAGACAATACAGACTACTGACTACAACCATACAACTAGACAATATAGACTACTGACTACAACTAGACAAAACAGACTACTGACTACAACCCCCAACTAGACAGTACAGACTACTGACTACAACTAGAGAATACAGACTACTGACTACAACCATACAACTAGACAATATAGACTGCTGACTACAACTAGACAAAACAGACTACTGACTACAACCCCCAACTAGACAATACAGACTACTGACTACAACTAGAGAATACAGACTACTGACTACAACCATACAACTAGACAATACAGACTACTGACTACAACTAGACAATACAGACTACTGACTACAACCCCCAACTAGACAAGACAGACTACTAACTACAACCCCTACTAGACAATACAGACTACTGACTACAACCCCCTAACTAAACAATACAGACTGCTGACTACAACTAGACAAAACAGACTACTGACTACAACTAGACAATACAGACTACTGACTACAACTAGACAATACAGACTACTGACTACAACTAGACAATACAGACTACTGACCACAACCCCCCAACTAAACAATACAGACTGCAACCATCCAACTAGACAATACAGACTGCTGACTACAACTAGACAATACAGACTACTGACTACAACCCCCAACTAGACAAGACAGACTACTAACTACAACCCCTACTAGACAATACAGACTACTGACTACAA
>NC_048573.1:5992092-6002092 GCF_013265735.2 Oncorhynchus mykiss | reverse complement strand
TATAAAACCAAAGACGGCTTGATAACATCATAAATTAGATGCTTAAAAACAGCACGTAACTTAATCAAATGTACGAACGCAGAAAACAAGTGTGCAATGAAAAAAAAAATAGATATATATTTTCGCCACGTCGAGGTGTGAGACAAGGCTGCAGTTTGAGTCCAAACCTTTTCAACATTTATATATAAATTAGCAGACATGTTGGACAATTCTGCAGGCCCGGGACTATTTGACACAGAGGTAAAATACCTGCTATATGCTGATGATTTGGTACTTCTATCACCAACCAAAAAAGGTCTTCAACAGAATCTTAATATTCTAATATTGCTATAATTGGGACCTGAGAGTAAATGTAAAAATAAAAAATGTAAAAAAATAAAAATCTAAATTCACGATTTTCCCGAAAAAATATTAAACAGTTGCCAGGAAGAGAAAAAATAAATTCACCTTAACAACATCACAGTTGAACGCGCTATCACAAGGTACCCCGATCTCCACCCTGTTTCTATTTCCTATTTCCTATTTCCTTATTTTTCATCCCGTGAATGAGAGGGATTTGGACCTTGGAGCAACATTATATCACACTTATTAAAGAAACAGTTTCTGTCCAGTCTGAGGGGATTCATCTTCTGATTGTCCAGAAGCTCTTTATGTACAAAACAAGTTACAAACAATGTGAAGAAAAAAAACACACACAAAATAACACAATTGGTTAGGAGCCCGTAAAATGGCAGCCATCTTATTTCCGGAGCCATTCTCCCATCTAATTAATTATCCTCTGTGTGTTTGTAAGTCAGTGTGTGTGTTTTGTTTCTAAGTGTGTGTTTCTAAGTCTGTTTGTGTTTGTGTTTACAAACGTTTGTAGAGTGACTAGGTACGTTTGTGTGTTTATTTGGTGTGTGACTAGGTGATTGTGTGTTTGTGTGTATTTTGCAGAGTAATTTGTGAGTGGGTGTGGCTGTGGGTGTTTGTGTGTGTGTGTGTGTGTGTGTGTGTGTGTGTGTGTGTGTGTGTGTGTGTGTGTGTGTGTGTGAGTGGTAAGTTTGACAAGCCCCCATGTTGTCCTAACTCGGCCTCAAACCCAAAAGACGGAAAACACACATGGAACCCCTAGGTGTGTGTGTGTGTGTGTGTGTGCCACAGTAAACCTCTGTATGCCCTCTAGTACTCTCTGTCCACTCTAGCAGTCGTGAGGGCTGCCCTGTTAGCCACTGTCGGTGTGTGTTTGCGTCTGTTAGAAGTTTCCCTTGGCTTAGAGCACAGATCTAGGATCAGCTTTCCCAACCCAAATCCTAACCTCAACCACTAAATCCTAACCTCAAGCACTAAATCCTAACCTCAACCACTAAATCCTAACCTCAACCACTAAATCCTAACCTCAACCACTAAATCCTAACCTCGACCTCTAAACCCTAACCTCGATCTCTAAACCCCAACCTCTAAACCCCAACCTCAACCTCTAAACCCCAACCTCGACCTCTAAACCCTAACCTCGACCTCTAAACCCTAACCTCGACCTCTAAACACTAACCGCGACCTCTAAACCCTAACCTCGACTTCTAATGGAACTACTGTAAAACAGACTTTAGGTCAGAGTCTAGGGGGAACCTCTCCACACAGTGGAAGGGCACATTCCAATATGGAAATAGATTCCTCGTTGTCTCCTTTCCCCCTGCATTGGCACTGAGGTCCCAGTGAGAGGTTTGGTATTGGGATGTTACTCTATTTCCTGTTAAACACTTTGGTCTCTCTCTCTCTCTCTCTCTCTCTCTCTCTGTGTTTCTGTGTGTGTGTATCAGAGTGCGTGTGTGTGTGTGTGTGTGTTATCAGAGTGTGTGTGTGTGTTTCTGTGTGTGTGTTATCAGAGTGTGAGTGTGTGTTTCTGTGTGTGTGTTATCAGAGTGTGTGTTTCTGTGTGTGTGTTATCAGAGTGTGAGTGTGTGTTTCTGTGTGTGTGTTATCAGAGTGTGTGTGTGTGTTTCTGTGTGTGTGTTATCAGAGTGTGTGTTTCTGTGTGTGTGTTATCAGAGTGTGAGTGTGTGTTTCTGTGTGTGTGTTATCAGAGTGTGTGTTTCTGTGTGTGTGTGTGTGTTATCAGAGTGTGTGTTTCTGTGTGTGTGTTATCAGAGTGTGAGTGTGTGTTTCTGTGTGTGTGTTATCAGAGTGTGTGTTTCTGTGTGTGTGTGTGTGTTATCAGAGTGTGTGTTTCTGTGTGTGTGTGTGTGTTATCAGAGTGTGTGTGTGTGTTTCTGTGTGTGTGTTATCAGAGTGTGAGTGTGTGTTTCTGTGTGTGTGTATCAGAGTGCGTGTGTGTGTGTGTGTGTGTTATCAGAGTGTGTGTGTGTGTTTCTGTGTGTGTGTTATCAGAGTGTGAGTGTGTGTTTCTGTGTGTGTGTTATCAGAGTGTGTGTGTGTGTTTCTGTGTGTGTGTTATCAGAGTGTGTGTGTGTGTTTCTGTGTGTGTGTATCAGAGTGCGTGTGTGTGTGTGTGTGTGTTATCAGAGTGTGTGTGTGTGTTTCTGTGTGTGTGTTATCAGAGTGTGTGTGTGTGTTTCTGTGTGTGTGTATCAGAGTGCGTGTGTGTGTGTGTGTGTGTGTTATCAGAGTGTGTGTGTGTGTTTCTGTGTGTGTGTTATCAGAGTGTGTGTGTGTGTTTCTGTGTGTGTGTTATCAGAGTGTGAGTGTGTGTTTCTGTGTGTGTGTTATCAGAGTGTGTGTTTCTGTGTGTGTGTGTGTGTTATCAGAGTGTGTGTTTCTGTGTGTGTGTGTGTGTTATCAGAGTGTGTGTTTCTGTGTGTGTGTGTGTGTGTTATCAGAGTGTGTGTTTCTGTGTGTGTGTGTGTGTTATCAGAGTGTGTGTGTGTGTGTTTGTGCTCTGGGCAATAGGGGCGTTGAGAGCTAAAGAGTTAAATCAGAGACTGATGTTTTGCTCAACATGAAACTCTTTCTGTCCTTCTCTTTCACAAACATTACATCATATCCCTCCCTGGGTCTGTTTAAGACCGGATCCTTATAGAGCGGCAACCGTTCAGGGCTACGTCTGTTTAAGACGGGATCCTTAGGCCTGCAGCCGTAAGACGTGTATGGGTTAATCAGCTAGTGAGCTCACCGATCGCTCGTCCCTGAACCCTTAACCCCGCCCTAGTAGGCAACAACACCCGATCGGGATTGGTCACTTGCTGCTCCTTGAACTGGGAGGTTTACTTGAGTTTGACTCGGTTATTGGCTTTCAGCGAGAGTAAAGAAGACAGGAGATATGGATGAAAACCTAAATCTATGTTTCCTAACAGCCCCCCCTCCCCCTCGTTTCCTTTTCATCATTCAGGGGTCGGCGTTCCACGCATCGCGGAGGCAAAAGTACGGCAACGTCTTCAAGACCCACCTGCTGGGACGCCCCCTGATCCGGGTCACCGGTGCCGAGAACGTCCGGAAGGTTCTAATGGGAGAGCACACGTTGGTCAGCGTGGACTGGCCTCAGAGCACCTCGACCCTACTGGGACCCAACTCACTGGCTAACTCTATAGGAGATATACACCGCAAGAGACGAAAGGTAATACACACACGCACACACACACACGCGCACACATGCACGCACACACACACACACACACACACATACATATAGACATTCAGGTATAGAATGAGGCTCCTTGTGCATCAGAGAGCAGTCAGACTAATCGCAGGTCATTATAGGGGCTTGTGTACAGGGGGCCTCCAGGACCCCCAGAGCCAGGGGTGCATGGCCCAGATTACACCCCACTGACCCCCTCACCCTCCCTGGGTACAGCGGTGGTAACATTAGCCCTTCCCTGGAGGAATCAAGAGATACACACAGAACCACTCTGTTTCTAGATGGGACAATGACTGGGGAGAGGGTGGGTTTGAGCAGGGTGTGTGTGTGTGTGTTTGTGTGTGTGTGCGCGGGGGGGGGGGGGTCGGGGCGCCCAGGGGATAAGAGGATAATGAGGAGAGAGTAAAAGTGTAATTTCCTGTAATGGGCCTGGCACTGAACAGAGAGAGGTGAGAGAGAGTGGGGGGGGGGGGGGGGGGGGGGGGTAGAGAGAGTGAAGGGGAGAGGTGGAGAGAG
This sequence comes from Oncorhynchus mykiss, assembly GCF_013265735.2. NCBI lineage: Eukaryota > Metazoa > Chordata > Actinopteri > Salmoniformes > Salmonidae > Oncorhynchus > Oncorhynchus mykiss. The sequence goes on along the minus strand of NC_048573.1, from coordinate 5,998,005 downwards.
GCAGGTGAGGGGCGAGGTAGAGAGAGGTGAGAGAGAGAGTGAAGGGGAGGGGTGGAGAGAGACAGGTGAGGGGCGAGGTAGAGAGAGGTGAGGGAGAGAGAGAGAGAGTGAAGGGGAGAGGTAGAGAGAGGTGAGGGAGAGAGAGAGAGAGTGAGGGGGAGAGGTAGAGAGAGATGAGGGAGAGAGAGAGTGAGGGGGAGAGGTAGAGTTTGGTGAGGGAGAGAGAGAGAGGGTGAGGTAGAGAGAGGTGAGGGAGAGAGAGAGAGTGAGGGGGAGAGGTAGAGAGAGAGAAAGAGGTAAGGTGAGGGGGAGAGAGAGACAGCTGAGGGGGAGAGAGAGAGGTGAGGGGGAGAGAGAGAGAGAGAGAGAGAGAGAGAGAGAGAGAGGAGGGGGTAAGGAGAGAAAGTGGGGAGAGGACAGATAGGTAATCAGGAGAGAGGGAGACGGTGAGGCTGGAGAGGTATTCACTCTCTCTGCTTTCACTCTTTCTCTCGTTCTTTTCTCTCTCTGGGTAGATAAGGGGTTGGATAGGTGGAAGCCATTCCGTTCTCACGGTTTGCCCAAAGAGACTGTCCCACTCTCAGATACACACACACACACACACACACACACACACACACACACACACACACACACACACACACACACACACACACACACACACACACACTCACCACAGTGGTTGCTCTGGTTGGTCATCTCGTGATTGGCTGCAGGTACTTTAGTTGCCAGCAGAGGGAAACATAATTGACCTCGTCTTATTGCTGAGAATGAAGAGTGATACATTGACAAAGAGAAAGAAAATAGATGTTTTTAAAAGGGCGGGAAATAGGTGGGAGTGTAGACTGTAGGGAGAGAGAGAGAGAGTGTGAGGGAGACGGAGAGACACAGAGAGAGATGGACAGAGAGAGAGAGACACAGAGAGAGCTGGAGAGAGAGCGAGACAGAGAGAGAGACACAGAGAGAGAGAGAGAGAGAGAGCGAGAGAGAGAGAGAGTGTGAGGGAGACGGAGAGACACAGAGAGAGATGGACAGAGAGAGAGAGACACAGAGAGAGCTGGAGAGAGAGCGAGACAGAGAGAGAGACACAGAGAGAGAGAGAGAGAGAGCGAGAGAGAGAGAGAGTGTGAGGGAGACGGAGAGACACAGAGAGAGAGAGACAGAGAGAGAGACACAGAGAGAGAGAGAGAGAGAGAGAGAGAGAGAGACACAGAGAGAGCTGGAGAGAGAGCGAGACAGAGAGAGAGACACAGAGAGAGAGAGAGAGAGTGAGACAGAGAGAGAGAGAGAGAGAGGGAGAGAGACAGAGAGAGAGAGAAAACAGAGAGTTTAAATAATAAAGGACTCTGTGGAACCAGCAGCTGATCAGTTTCATGTTCTTTAAACATATGGAAATCATTACATGTATAGAGGACTGCACTACAACTCTCTAGGATAGAGGGATGACTGGAGGGGTGGAGGGATGACTGGAGGGGTGGAGGGATGACTGGAGGGATGACTGGAGGGATGGAGGGATGACTGGAGGGGTGTAGGGATGACTGGAGGGATGGAGGGATGACTGGAGGGGTGGAGGGATGACTGGAGGGATGACTGGAGGGATGGAGGGATGACTGGAGGGATGGAGGGATGACTGGAGGGATGGAGGGATGACTGGATGACTGGAGGGGTCGAGGGAGGGGTGTAGGGATGACTGGAGGGGTCGAGGGAGGGGTGGAGGGATGACTGGAGGGGTGGAGGGATGACTGGAGGGATGACTGGAGGGATGGAGGGATGACTGGAGGGATGGAGGGGTGGAGGGATGACTGGAGGGATGGAGGGATGACTGAAGGGATGGAGGGATGACTGGAGGGATGGAGCGATGGAGGGTTGACTGGAGGGATGACTGGAGTGGAGTGATGGAGGGATGATTGGAGTGGTGGAGGGATGACTGGAGGAGTGGAGGGATGGAGGGATGACTGGAGGGGTGGAGTGATGACTGGAGTGCTTGAGGGATGGAGGGATGACTGGAGGAGTGGAGGGATGGAGGGATGACTGGAGGGGTGGAGGGATGACTGGAGTGGAGGGATGGAGGGATGACTGGATTGGAGGGATGACTGGAGTGTAGGGATGGAGGGATGACTGGAGTGGAGGGATGGAGGGATGACTGGAGGGGTGGGATGGAAGGATGACTGGAGTGGTGGAGGTATGACTGGAGTGGAGGGATGACTGGAGTGTAGGGATGGAGGGATGACTGGAGGGGTGGAGGGATGACTGGAGGGGTGGAGGGATGACTGGGGGGATGGAGGGATGACTGGAGAGGTCGAGGGAGGGGTGGAGGGATGACTGGAGGGATGGAGGGATGACTGGAGGGATGGAGGGATGACTGGAGGGATGGAGGGATGACTGGATGACTGGAGGGGTCGAGGGAGGGGTGTAGGGATGACTGGAGGGGTCGAGGGAGGGGTGGAGGGATGACTGGAGGGGTGTGGGGATGACTGGAGGGGTGGAGGGATGACTGGAGGGATGACTGGAGGGATGGAGGGATGACTGAAGGGATGGAGGGATGACTGGAGGGATGGAGGGATGGAGGGAAGACTGGAGGGATGGATGGAGGGATGGAGGGGTGACTGGAGTGGAGTGGTGGAGGGATGACTGGAGGAGTGGAGGGATGGAGGGATGACTGGAGGGGTGGAGGGATGACTGGAGTGCTGGAGAGATGGAGGGATGACTGGAGGAGTGGAGGGATGGAGGGATGACTGGAGGGGTGGAGGGATGACTGGAGTGGAGGGATGGAGGGATGACTGGATTGGAGGGATGACTGGAGTGTAGGGATGGAGGGATGACTGGAGTGGAGGGATGGAGGGATGACTGGAGGGGTGGGATGGATGGAGTGGAAGGATGGAGGGATGACTGGAAGGGAGGGATGACTGTAGGAGTGGAGGGATGACTGGAGTGGAGGAATGGAGGGATGACTGGAGGGATGACTGGAGGGATGACTGGAGTGGAGGGATGGAAGGATGACTGGAGTGGTGGAGGTATGACTGGAGTGGAGGGATGACTGGAGTGTAGGGATGGAGGGATGACTGGAGGGATGGAGGGATGACTGGAGTGGTGGAGGGATGTCTGGCACAGTTCTCTTTTGGCCATCATTTATACAAGAAACTTACAACCGTTTAGATATAGACAGGGCTGGACATTACAGCCGTTTAGATATAGACAGGGCTGGACATTACAGCCGTTTAGATATAGACAGGGCTGTACATTACAGCCGTTTAGATATAGACAGGGCTGGACATTATAGCCGTTTAGATATAGACAGGGCTGGACATTACAGCCGTTTAGATATAGACAGGGCTGGACATTACAACCGTTTAGATATAGACAGGGCTGGACATTACAGCCGTTTAGATATAGACAGGGCTGGACATTACAGCCGTTTAGATATAGACAGGGCTGTACATTACAGCCGTTTAGATATAGACAGGGCTGGACATTACAACCGTTTAGATATAGACAGGGCTGGACATTACAGCCATTTAGATATAGACAGGGCTGGACATTACAACCGTTTAGATATAGACAGGGCTGTACATTACAACCGTTTAGATATAGACAGGGCTGTACATTACAACCGTTTAGATATAGACAGGGCTGGACATTACAACCGTTTAGATACAGACAGGGCTGTAGATTACAGCCGTTTAGATATAGACAGGGCTGGACATTACAGCCGTTTAGATATAGACAGGGCTGGACATTACAACCGTTTAGATATAGACAGGGCTGGACATTACAACCGTTTAGATATAGACAGGGCTGTACATTACAACCGTTTAGATATAGACAGGGCTGGACATTACAACCGTTTAGATATAGACAGGGCTGTACATTACAGCCGTTTAGATATAGACAGGGCTGGACATTATAGCCGTTTAGATATAGACAGGGCTGGACATTACAACCGTTTAGATATAGACAGGGCTGGACATTATAGCCGTTTAGATATAGACAGGGCTGGACATTACAACCGTTTAGATATAGACAGGGCTGTACATTACAACCGTTTAGATATAGACAGGGCTGGACATTACAACCGTTTAGATATAGACAGGGCTGTAGATTACAGCCGTTTAGATATAGACAGGGCTGGACATTACAACCGTTTAGATATAGACAGGGCTGTACATTACAACCGTTTAGATATAGACAGGGCTGTACATTACAACCGTTTAGATATAGACAGGGCTGTACATTACAACCGTTTAGATATAGACAGGGCTGGACATTACAACCATGGAGATATAGACAGGGCTGTACATTACAACCGTTTAGATATAGACAGGGCTGGACATTACAACCATGGAGATATAGACAGGGCTGGACATTACAACCGTTTAGATATAGACAGGGCTGGACATTACAGCCGTTTAGATATAGACAGGGCTGTACATTACAACCGTTTAGATATAGACAGGGCTGGACATTACAACCGTTTAGATATAGACAGGGCTGTACATTACAACCGTTTAGATATAGACAGGGCTGGACATTACAACCGTTTAGATATAGACAGGGCTGTACATTACAACCGTTTAGATATAGACAGGGCTGTACATTACAACCGTTTAGATATAGACAGGGCTGGACATTACAGACGTTTAGATATAGACAGGGCTGTACATTACAACCGTTTAGATATAGACAGGGCTGTACATTACAACCGTTTAGATATAGACAGGGCTGTACATTACAACCGTTTAGATATAGACAGGGCTGGCCATTACAGCCGTTTAGACATAGACAGGGCTGTACATTACAACCGTTTAGATATAGACAGGGCTGGACATTACAGCCGTTTAGATATAGACAGGGCTGTACATTACAACCATTTAGATATAGACAGGGCTGTACATTACAACCGTTTAGATATAGACAGGGCTGGACATTACAACCGTTTAGATATAGACAGGGCTGTACATTACAACCGTTTAGATATAGACAGGGCTGGACATTACAACCGTTTAGATATAGACAGGGCTGTACATTACAACCGTTTAGATATAGACAGGGCTGGACATTACAGCCGTTTAGATATAGACAGGGCTGGACATTACAACCGTTTCGATATAGACAGGGCTGTACATTACAACCGTTTAGATATAGACAGGGCTGTACATTACAACCGTTTAGATATAGACAGGGCTGGACATTACAGCCGTTTAGATATAGACAGGGCTGGACATTACAGCCGTTTAGATATAGACAGGGCTGGACATTACAGCCGTTTAGATATAGACAGGGCTGTACATTACAGCCGTTGAGAAATAGACAGGGCTGTACATTACAGCCGTTTAGATATAGACACGGCTGGACATTACAGCCGTTTAGATATAGACAGGGCTGGACATTACAGCCGTTGAGAAATAGACAGGGCTGGACATTACAACCGTTTAGATATAGACAGGGCTGGACATTACAACCGTTTAGATATAGACAGGGCTGGACATTACAAGCTATTACAACCTTTTCCATTGACATTATTATTCCATTCTATTTTAGATACTGATCTTGGGTCAGTTTTCAGTTTCAGCCTCAGTAGTTAAGGTTACGATTAGGGTCTAGTAAGATGGTCCTAGAATTAATGTCAGGAAGTAAAGAAACTAGTATTAATGTTAAAGAAGTAGAGAAATATCTTTCTTAGAGACTGATCTTGGGTCAGTTTTGAGTTCTGTTATCTCTCACCCACTCCCTTCCTCCCTGGCTGCCACTGTCCCTCCCTCCCTCTTTCCCTCGTTCTTAGCCATGAATACCACACGAGCTCTGAAGACTATTGTTCATTCATACAGAGAGATGGGAGGGAGGGAGAAATAGAGAGGGAATGAGGGAAGGAAAGTAGGAGAGAGAGAGAAATAAGGGGTTGAGTGAGGAGGGAAG
>NC_048573.1:5967092-5987092 GCF_013265735.2 Oncorhynchus mykiss | reverse complement strand
ACCATCGTTAGTCTGAAGTATCTGGACTGTGTGATTAAGGAGGTGCTGAGGCTCTTCACGCCCGTGTCTGGGGGTTACAGGACGGCCCTGCAGACATTTGAACTAGACGTGAGTGTTAGATTTGTATTGTGTCATCTGTTAATCTCTCTCTCTCTCTCTCCCTTCCCATCTTGTCTTCTTGTGTTTTCTTGTCGTTTGTCTATTATTTTGTCTCGTCTTGTCCGTTGTCTTGTCTTCTCTTATATTTTGTCTTGTCTGTTGTCTTATATTTTGTCTTGTCTGTTGTCTTGTCTTATATTTTGTCTTGTCCGTTGTCTTGTCTTCTCTTATATTTTGTCTTGTCTTGTCTTATATTTTGTCTTGTCCGTTGTCTTGTCTTCTCTTATATTTTGTCTTGTCTTCTCTTATATTTAGTCTTGTCCGTTGTCTTGTCTTCTCTTATATTTTGTCTTGTCTTCTCTTATATTGTGTCTTGTCTTCTCTTATATTGTGTCTTGTCTTCTCTTATATTTTGTCTTGTCTTCTCTTATATTTTGTCTTGTCTTCTCTTATATTGTGTCTTGTCTTCTCTTATATTGTGTCTTGTCTTCTCTTATATTGTGTCTTGTCTTCTCTTATATTTTGTCTTGTCTTCTCTTATATTTTGTCTTGTCTTCTCTTATATTTTGTCTTGTCTTCTCTTATATTGTGTCTTGTCTTCTCTTATATTTTGTCTTGTCTTCTCTTATATTTTGTCTTGTCTTGTGTCTTGTCAGTTGTCTTGTCTTGTCTTATATTTTGTCTTGTCCGTTGTCTTGTCTTCTCTTATATTTTGTCTTGTCTTCTCTTATATTTTGTCTTATCTTTTCTGGTCTTGTCTTATATTTTGTCTTGTCTTATATTTTGTCTGTTGTCTTGTCATTTGTCTTGTCTTCTCTGATATTGTGTCTTGTATTTTGTCTTGTCCGTTGTCTTGTCTTGTAAATGACTCTTCCCCGTTTCTCTCTCTCTGTCCCCAGGGGGTACAGATCCCGAAGGGTTGGAGTGTGATGTACAGCATCAGAGACACACACGATACCTCCTCCGTCTTCAAGGACGTGGACGCCTTCGACCCCGACCGCTTCTCCCAGGAACGCAGCGAAGACAAGGAGGGACGCTTCCACTACCTCCCGTTCGGCGGCGGCATCCGCTCCTGTCTCGGCAAACAGCTCGCCACTCTCTTCCTCCGTATACTGGCCATCGAGCTGGCCAGCACCAGCCGGTTTGAGCTGGCGACCCGGAATTTTCCTAGAGTGGTGACGGTGCCGGTGGTTCACCCAGTGGACGGGTTGAAGGTGAAGTTCTACGGTCTGGATTCTAACCAGAACGAGATTCCGTCAGATCTACTAGCCGACATCAAGACGGAAGAGCTGCTGGGAGCCGCGGTGTAGATCGTTGATTTGGATTGGACGAAGCACGGGGGAAGGAGGAAGGGAAGGATGGAATAGAGGGAGGAGAAATGAGAGAGAGGAGGAGGACATGGCAGAGAGAATAAAAGGAGGATGGGAGGTCAGGACTGATCTAGCATCCTTTTTTTTTTTTTACCCCATTTTGCTGATGTCTTGGAATGTTGGATGTCTCCGTTGAACTCTAAAAAGGAACATTCTGAATTCCGATTCCTTCTCTTTTGTCGTGCTATTGGTAGGTCATTGGAACTTTCTGGGAGACTAAGAAGAAGAACAGAATGCTGCCAAAAAAAAAGTGTATAATCTCCGTTTGTTTTCCAAGAAATATACAAAACTATGTATAAAATGAAAAGTAATGTAATATAATGAATGAATTAAAAACAGAAGATTTAATGTTGAGAGAAGTTATGCACAATTAGGAAACAGATTCTTAAGGGGAGTGTATTTGGATTAGAGGGATGGATGGAGGTAGGGAAGAACGAACGACATAATGGGATAAAACAGGGTATAATGATTTAAGAAGCTTAGGGAAAGGATAACAGACAGGATAATCTACACAGGAGAGAGAGAGAGAGACTCTTAAAGTGAATGAAGCATCCAGAGCTAGAGAGAGAAGGGTCAGAGGTGGGTTCATACACACTTGTATATATGAAGGTGCTCCAAATCCAGTCCTGGCAAGTGGTAAGGTTTTACATTCTTCCAGCTCTAACACACGTCTCTCAAACAATCCAGCTAGCAACCTATCAACTATCACGATTAGTTAAGTGAGGCGTTTTTACCCGGAAAATGGACTATAATTCTCCAGGATGGGGTTGAAACAGACCCTCTGCTATAAAGGACTTCAGGGAGAATGCGAAAGAGAGACTCAAAAGCTGGAAAGGACTTTAGGATTGTGTGTTAATAGCTCAGGTGTGGAAGGGGATCTTTCATTGGACGTATTTTCATATCTTCATTTTTTTTTTTTTTTTTTACTCAACCTGCACATAAGAGACGATCAGTTGTTCCCAATCATCCCCCTTCCCCTTCAAACCCTCGAATCTGTGCTATGATGTCATCGGACGATGTGTCCGTGTGTCCGTCGCTTGGCCTGATATCTGCCTCTTTGCTTGACTGGATGTGTTACGGATATAAAGGAGAACCATTTTTCTAAAGCTATCAGAATCGTCTAAGCTGGAGGAAGAATGATAGAGGGAAAGAGAAGGGGAGATAAAGAAAGAGAAGACGACAGGGAGAGATAAAGAGAGAGAGGGGAAGAGAGAGACAGATGGAGGAGGAGAGGAGACCTATATACTTGCTGCTTGAGAGTTGCTTTCTTTTTGTTTTGTATTTCAGTTGGAGCAGAGTGTTGTTGTGCTCTGTGGGACGTGAAGGTGACATTTTGACTAGCTGCTCCTCTTTATCAACACAAAAATGCAAAATTGATTTCAAGAAAAATCTAAACTTTATTAGCTAATGAGATTTAACAACGTGAGACGATTGCACAATCAGAATCATTTTTGGAACTTATTAGTAACCCCAACACCAGGAAATGTCCATCATGGATACGGAGAGAAAATACTTCCAAAACAAAACTACTTCCTTTATAACTCGGCAAAAGAACACTTAGAACTTAATGAACATTCCGGAACTCACAAACATTCTGGAACTCACAAACATTCTGGAACTCACAAACATTCTGGAACTCACAAGCATTCTGGAACTCACAAACATTCTGGAACTCACAAACATTCTGGAACTCACAAACATTCTGGAACTCACAAACATTTTTGGAACTCACAAACATTTTTGGAATTCACAAACATTCCGGAACATTCTGGAACATTCTGAAACAAAATCCCGAAAATCCTTGGACAGTTGGGAGTTTTATCTGGAGGGAGCTAGGACCCAGGGACTGTTGGGAAAAGCTTCTATAAATGATATTCTACTACCGTCTTCTACAGATATATATATATTCTGGGACCAACTACACCACTGATTGTCTACACATACTATAAGTACAGTGAGCTGCTTGTGTGTTTCTAGATGACAGTTATATATATATATATATATATATATATATATATATATATATATATATATATGTATATATATATATATATATATATATATATATATATCATATATAAATTGCAAGTGAGATTTCTCGTTTTTTTTATTGTATTTTAAAATTGTACTTAGCAAATATTTGTATTTTGTGAAAAGCAAAGAGGGAGTTCTGTTTATTCTGATTCTTGTGTTTAGTACGTAAGCCATGAGTTAACACCTGTTCTATCTAATACCCTAATATTATTATTATTGACTATTAATATTTCTTATTGTAATAAAATATTATTATTTTAAGTTGCCATTTTTATTATATTTCCAGAGATTTAGTATAAATGTCAAAAGTCTGTTTGTTGGTAAATATCTTTATATTTAGTATGATATGAATTATTTCAGTTATATTGTAAAACAGCGTTGAATAAGTTAATATTGTTTATTGTAATAATTATTCTTATTTTGGGTTATTATTATAATTATCATTATAATTATTATACTAATAATTATTATTATTATCACCACATTCATTTATTATTAATATTAAGAAGACAATTACTTGCGAGGTTCAGTATTGAAGTGTCACATGACTTCATTGGTTATTTTCTCTGTTTGTGTCCCATTTGACACCCTATTCCCTATACTGCTTTTGATCAGAGTCCTATGGTAAGTAGTGAACTAACTAGGGACTAGGGTGTCATTTGGGATGCAAATGTCTATCGCTGTCTGTCTGTCTTTCTGTACAGAATGTGTATTTCATTTTTTACAGATCCCAACAATTCACTTAGTTCAAATATGAGTGTTTTTCAACTGTGATTCTTAAAATGTACTCCTGTAATAAAATATAATGTGAAAATTAAGACTAACGATTATTTCAATTGTCCGATGTCAACTGATAAATCAATCAATAGTTCTCTAACGATTATTTAGCTGTCCAAATACCCGAGGGACACATCAACAATCAACCAAACCAGTCAATGGTTTCTCTGTTCTGTGGTTTCCATGGTTGCACGATTCCGTGGTTCTGTGATTCCGTGGTTCTGTAGTTCCAATGCTCCACTTTTACAAGGTTCTTCTCAGGGTTGGCTCCAGGGATGAGCGACATCAGCGGTCAGCCCTCGCTTAGTTACACATCTTTTATTTTTTTAGGATCTCAATCGGCGTCTCAACTTTCTATTGAGAGTTAAAATAGTAGAATACACAAGGAGAAATTTGAACATCACCAGTTTTTCCTCCTATGTCAGCCACTGACAGTCACTCTCGATTGGTAAATCTAGCCAGCTATCTAAAAATGGCGAAATGGGTAGAATTTCAGTAAATTAGCAGTAAAACAGAAGAAAAAAAGTTATATCTGAGCCACATGGCAAAATTAGTAGAATTGCATGAAATTTGTTCGGAACCCCAACCAAATCTATTAGGGCCTCCAAATGGCTAGAGCCTTGTTTCTTCTGTGGTTCCTGAAAGACCCTGAGCCGACCCTGTTTCTTCTCATCGTCATGAAAGACCCTGAGCCGACCCTGTTTCTTCTCATCGTCCTTAAAGACCCTGAGCCGACCCTGTTTCTTCTGTGGTTCCTGAAAGACCCTGAGCCGACCCTGTTTCTTCTCATCGTCATGAAAGACCCTGAGCCGACCCTGTTTCTTCTCATCGTCCTGAAAGACCCTGAGCCGACCCTGTTTCTTCTGTGGTTCCTGAAAGACCCTGATGCGCCCTGTTTCTTCTCATCGTCATGAAAGACCCTGAGCCGACCCTGTTTCTTCTCATCGTCCTGAAAGACCCTGAGTCGGCCCTGTTTCTTCTGTGGTTCCTGAAAGACCCTGAGCCGACCCTGTTTCTTCTCATCGTCATGAAAGACCCTGTGCCGACCCTGTTTCTTCTGTGGTTCCTGAAAGACCCTGAGCCGACCCTGTTTCTTCTCATCGTCATGAAAGACCCTGAGCCGGCCCTGTTTCTTCTCATCGTCATGAAAGACCCCCTCCATATTGGTCACAGAGGGAGAAACGCAGGTTGTGTGTGTGTGTGCCTGTGTCTGTCTGTGTGTGTGTCTGTGTTTGTGTGTGTGTCTGTGTGTGTTTCTGTGTGTGTGTCTGTGTGTGTGTGTGTGTGCACGTATAGATGTGTGTGTGGGTGTGGAACTACAATACGTTACTCTACCATTGCTTCATAACCACAAACAGATCTTTTGATGAACAGAATCAATCATGTAACACAACCACAGTTCCTATTGAAGAACACAGAACAATACAGTCATATCAATGTAGTCTTTGTTTGGGTTCAGGACCAGAACAACACATTTGTTTTTAACATGGAAACATTTGGGACAAAACTCGATGTTGCTCAAAATCATCATCCTTAATTTTTAATATTGTCCATCCACACCAGACGCGATCGGGACACGCAGGTTGAAATATAAAAAACAAACTCTCAACCATACTATATTAATTTGGGTTGACTGCCTGTTCAGGGGAACAGTGGGTTAACTGCCTGTTCAGGGGAACAGTGGGTTAACTGCCTTGTTCAGGAGAACAGTGGGTTAACTGCCTGTTCAGGGGAACAGTGGGTTAACTGCCTGTTCAGGGGAACAGTGGGTTAACTGCCTGTTCAGGGGAACAGTGGGTTAACTGCCTGTTCAGGGGAACAGTGGGTTAACTGTCTGTTCAGGGGAACAGTGGGTTAACTGCCTGTTCAGGGGAACAGTAGGTTAACTGCCTGTTCAGGGGAACAGTGGGTTAACTGCCTGTTCAGGGGAACAGTGGGTTAACTGCCTTGTTCAGGGGAACAGTGGGTTAACTGCCTTGTTCAGGGGAACAGTGGGTTAACTGCCTGTTCAGGGGAACAGTGGGTTAACTGCCTGTTCAGGGGAACAGTGGGTTAACTGCCTGTTCAGGGGAACAGTGGGTTAACTGCCTGTTCAGGGGAACAGTGGGTTAACTGCCTTGTTCAGGGGAACAGTGGGTTAGCTGCCTGTTCAGGGGAACAGTGGGTTAACTGCCTGTTCAGGGGAACAGTGGGTTAACTGCCTGTTCAGGGGAACAGTGGGTTAACTGCCTGTTCAGGGGAACAGTGGGGTTAACTGCCTTGTTCAGGGGAACAGTGGGTTAACTGCCTGTTCAGGGGAACAGTGGGTTAACTGCCTGTTCAGGGGAACAGTGGGTTAACTGCCTGTTCAGGGGAACAGTGGGGTTAACTGCCTTGTTCAGGGGAACAGTGGGTTAACTGCCTGTTCAGGGGAACAGTGGGTTAACTGCCTGTTCAGGGGCAGAACAACAGATTTTTACTTTGTCAGCTCAGGGATTTGATCCAGCAACCTTTCAATTACTGGCCCAACGCTCCAACCACTAGGCTACCTGTTCTAACCACTAGGCTACCTGCTCTAACCACTAGGCTGCCTGCTCTAACCACTAGGCTGCCTGCTCTAACCACTAGGCTGCCTGCTCTAACCACTAGGCTGCCTGCTCTAACCACTAGGCTACCCTGCCTCCAACCACTAGGCTACCTGCTCTAACCACCAGGCTACCTGCTCTAACCACCAGGCTACCTGCTCTAACCACTAGGCTACCTGCTCTAACCACCAGGCTACCTGCTCTAACCACCAGGCTACCTGCTCTAACCACCAGGCTACCTGCTCTAACCACCAGGCTACCTGCTCTAACCACCAGGCTACCTGCTCTAACCACCAGGCTACCTGCTCTAACCACCAGGCTACCTGCTCTAACCACCAGGCTACCTGCTCTAACCACTAGGCTACCTGCTCTAACCACCAGGCTACCTGCTCTAACCACCAGGCTACCTGCTCTAACCACTAGGCTACCTGGCTCTAACCACTAGGCTACCTGCTCTAACCACCAGGCTACCTGCTCTAACCACCAGGCTACCTGCTCTAACCACTAGGCTACCTGGCTCTAACCACCAGGCTACCTGCTCTAACCACGAGGCTACTTGCCGCTGCATTGGGTTGTTATTTTACCTGAAATACACAAGGTCCTCTACTCTGTAATCCACAAGGTTCTCTACTCTGAAATACACAAGGTCCTCTACTCTGAAATACACAAGGTTCTCTACTCTGAAATACACAAGGTCCTCTACTCTGTAATCCACAAGGTTCTCTACTCTGAAATACACAAGGTCCTCTACTCTGTAATCCACAAGGTTCTCTACTCTGAAATACACAAGGTCCTCTACTCTGAAATACACAAGGTCCTCTACTCTGAAATACACAAGGTCCTCTACTCTGTAATCCACAAGGTCCTCTACTCTGAAATACACAAGGTTCTCTACTCTGAAATACACAAGGTCCTCTACTCTGTAATCCACAAGGTTCTCTACTCTGTAATCCACAAGGTTCTCTACTCTGACAATTACTCCACAGATAAAAGGGTAAACCGAGTTAGTTTCTAGTAACCTCTCCTCCTTCAGGCTTCTAGTAACCTCTCCTTCTTCAGTCTTCTAGTAACCTCTCCTCCTTCAGGCTTCTAGTAACCTCTCCTCCTTCAGTCTTCTAGTAACCTCTCCTCCTTCAGGCTTCTAGTAACCTCTCCTTCTTCAGTCTTCTAGTAACCTCTCCTCCTTCAGTCTTCTAGTAACCTCTCCTCCTTCAGGCTTCTAGTAACCTCTCCTCCTTCAGTCTTCTAGTAACCTCTCCTCCTTCAGTCTTCTAGTAACCTCTCCTCCTTCAGGCTTCTAGTAACCTCTCCTTCTTCAGTCTTCTAGTAACCTCTCCTCCTTCAGTCTTCTAGTAACCTCTCCTTCTTCAGTCTTCTAGTAACCTCTCCTCCTTCAGGCTTCATCTTCTTCTGTGGACTTTATATGTTGGTTGGCCACCAACTTTAAGGTGCATTACCATCGCCAACTGGACTGGACTGTGGACCTCTTCTTTCAATCTCCCACGTAAGTATATGCTCCTTAAAACCAATGAGGAGATGGGAGGGGAGGGACTTGCAGCGCGTCAAGCGTCACAAATAGAACCAAGTTCTATTTTAGCACCTGGCTATGCAGACGTTTGTTGACGTGCGAGAGCAGTGTGAGTGAAATAATTGAATAACATGTATGTGTACATTTATTTTGAAACCCTCGTGATGTGAGTGCTCAGCATGCTAATTTGAACTCGTTGAAATACCAAAAGGCGAAGGATATTGTTTTTATATAGTTTTGCATAATAGTATTTTACTTATTACTCATTTTCAGATTCTTATACGATTCCGTTTATCCACACTTCTCCAAACGTCAGATTTTCGAAGTTGCTCCAAACGTCAGATTTCGAAGTGTTTAAAAACACCCTGGGTTGACTGCTCCTGCTCTGCACTCTCCAGTTTCTGCAAACATCACATTTCAAAGTTAAACGTTTTGGATAGGGTTAAAACATCACGTTTAGTCACTCATTCTGAATGGTTAAGTTAAGGGTTAACGTTTTGGATAGGGTTAAAATATTAAGTTTAGTCACTCATTGACACACTTATCAAGAGAACGTCCCTGGTCATCCGCACTGCCTCTGATCTGGCGGACTTACTACACACAAATGCTTCCTTTGTACATGGTGTGTGTTGGAGTGGGCCCCTGGCTATCCGTCAATAAAAAATAACACAAGAAAACTGTGCCGCCTGGTTTGCTCAATGTAAAGAATTTTAAATGGTTAATAATTTTACTTTTTACTTTTGATACTTAAGTATATTTGAAACCAAATACTTTTAGACTTTAACTCAAGTAGTATTTCACTGGGTGACTCTCATTTACTTGAGTCATTTTCTATTAAAGTATCTTTTGTCCTGCCTCCTCTCGCTCTCCGTCCCTGGCGATCAAAGGCCCCAGGCTCCCACTGCATTACGCGCTCGTGCTACCATCATTACGTACTCGTGCTATCATCATTACGCGCTCGTGCTACCATCATTACGCGCTCGTGCTACAATCATTACGTACTCGTGCTACCATCATTACGCACTCGTGCTACCATCATTACGCACTCGTGCTACCATCATTACGCACTCGTGCTACCATCATTACGCACTCGTGCTACCATCATTACGCACTCGTGCTACCATCATTACGCACTCGTGCTACCATCATTACGCACTCGTGCTACCATCATTACGCGCTCGTGCTACCATCATTAGGCACTCGTGCTTCCATCATTACGCACTCGTGCTACCATCATTACGCACTCGTGCTACCATCATTACGTACTCGTGCTACCATCATTACGCACTCGTGCTACCATCATTACGTACTCGTGCTACCATCATTACGCACTCGTGCTACCATCATTACGCGCTCGTGCTACCATCATTACGCACTCGTGCTACCATCATTACGCGCTCGTGCTACCAGCATTACGCGCTCGTGCTACAATCATTACGCGCTCGTGCAACCATCATTACGCACTCGTGCTACCATCATTACACACTCATGCTACCATGATCACACACTCGTGCTACCATCATCACGCACTCGTGCTACCATCATCACGCACTCGTGCTACCATCATTACGCACTCGTGCTACCATCATTAGGCACTCGTGCTACCATCATTATGCACTTGTGCTACCATCATTACGCGCTCGTGCTACCATCATTACGCGCTCCTGCTACCATCATTATGCACTCGTGCTACCATCATTATGCACTCGTGCTACCATCATTACGTACTCGTGCTACCATCATTACGCACTCGTGCTACCATCAGTACGCACTCGTGCTACCATCAGTACGTACTCGTGCTACCATCAGTACGTACTCGTGCTACCATCATTACGCACTCGTGCTACCATCATTACGCACTCGTGCTACCATCAGTACGTACTCGTGCTACCATCATTACGCACTCGTGCTACCATCATTACACACTCGTGCTACCATCATTACGTACTCATGCTACCATCATTACGCACTCGTGCTACCATCAGTACGTACTCGTGCTACCATCATTACGCACTCGTGCTACCATGAGTACGTACTCGTGCTACCATCATTACGTACTCATGCTACCATCATTACGCACTCATGCTACCATCATTACGCACACCTGCCTTCCCCCCCGTCACGCGCATCAGCGATTATTGGACTCACCTCAACTCAATCCCCTGTGTCATCTCCTCCCCTATATCTGTCTGTTCCCTGCCTCAGGATTAATGTTAGTTTGTCTGTTCCCTGCCTCAGGATTAATGTTAGTTTGTCTTAACGTTTCTGATGCTGTCTCTGTCTTGTTTGTTGTCTGTTCCCTGCCTCAGGATTAATGTTAGTTTGTCTTAGCGTTTCTGATGCTGTCTCTGTCTTGTTTGTTGTCTGTTCCCTGCCTCAGGATTAATGTTAGTTTGTCTTAGCGTTTCTGATGCTGTCTCTGTCTTGTTTGTTGTCTGTTCCCTGCATCAGGATTAATGTTAGTTTGTCTTAGCGGTTCTGATGCTGTCTCTGTCTTGTTTGTTGTCTGTTCCCTGCATCAGGATTAATGTTAGTTTGTCTTAGCGGTTCTGACGCTGTCTCTGTCTTGTTTGTTGTCTGTTCCCTGCCTCAGGATTAATGTTAGTTTGTATTAGCGGTTCTGACGCTGTCTCTGTCTTGTTTGTTGTCTGTTCCCTGCCTCAGGATTAATGTTAGTTTGTCTTAGCGTTTCTGATGCTGTCTCTGTCTTGTTTGTTGTCTGTTCCCTGCCTCAGGATTAATGTTAGTTTGTCTTAGCGTTTCTGATGCTGTCTCTGTCTTGTTTGTTGTCTGTTCCCTGCATCAGGATTAATGTTAGTTTGTCTTAGCGGTTCTGACGCTGTCTCTGTCTTGTTTGTTGTCTGTTCCCTGCCTCAGGATTAATGTTAGTTTGTCTTAGCGGTTCTGACGCTGTCTCTGTCTTGTTTGTTGTCTGTTCCCTGCCTCAGGATTAATGTTAGTTTGTCTTAGCGTTTCTGATGCTGTCTCTGTCTTGTTTGTTGTCTGTTCCCTGCCTCAGGATTAATGTTAGTTTGTCTTAGCGGTTCTGACGCTGTCTCTGTCTTGTTTGTTGTCTGTTCCCTGCCTCAGGATTAATGTTAGTTTGTCTTAGCGGTTCTGACGCTGTCTCTGTCTTGTTTGTTGTCTGTTCCCTGCCTCAGGATTAATGTTAGTTTGTCTTAGCGGTTCTGACGCTGTCTCTGTCTTGTTTGTTGTCTGTTCCCTGCCTCAGGATTAATGTTAGTTTGTCTTAGCGGTTCTGACGCTGTCTCTGTCTTGTTTGTTGTCTGTTCCCTGCCTCAGGATTAATGTTAGTTTGTCTTAGCGTTTCTGACACTGTCTCTGTCCTGTTTGTTGTCTGTTCCCTGCCTCAGGATTAATGTTAGTTTGTCTTAGCGGTTCTGACGCTGTCTCTGTCCTGTTTGTTGTCTGTTCCCTGCCTCAGGATTAATGTTAGTTTGTCTTAGCGGTTCTGACGCTGTCTATGTCCTGTTTGTTGTCAGTTCCCTGCCTCAGGATTAATGTTAGTTTGTCTTAGTGGTTCTGACGCTGTCTCTGTCTTGTTTGTTGTCTGTTCCCTGCCTCAGGATTAATGTTAGTTTGTCTTAGCGGTTCTGACGCTGTCACTGTCCTGTTTGTTGTCTGTTCCCTGCCTCAGGATTAATGTTAGTTTGTCTTAGCGGTTCTGACGCTGTCTCTGTCCTGTTTGTTGTCAGTTCCCTGACTCAGGATTAATGTTAGTTTGTCTTAGCGGTTCTGACGCTGTCTCTGTCTTGTTTGTTGTCTGTTCCCTGCCTCAGGATTAATGTTAGTTTGTCTTAGCGGTTCTGACGCTGTCTCTGTCCTGTTTGTTGTCTGTTCCCTGCCTCAGGATTAATGTTAGTTTGTCTTAGCGGTTCTGACGCTGTCTCTGTCCTGTTTGTTGTCTGTTCCCTGCCTCAGGATTAATGTTAGTTTGTCTTAGCGGTTCTGACGCTGTCTCTGTCCTGTTTGTTGTCAGTTCCCTGACTCAGGATTAATGTTAGTTTGTCTTAGCGTTTCTGATGCTGTCTCTGTCCTGTTTGTTGTCAGTTCCATATGGAATGTTCTGCTCCCCCTTCCTGCTTCTCTTCTCCAGCGTTGGTCCTTACATCTTTACTAAGTTAAGTATGACTATTTTGTACTTTTTCCTCCACATTACGTTTAGTCATTAACTCTGAATGGTTAAGTTAAGGGTTAAGGTTTGGGATCGAGTTCAAACATTACGTTTAGTCATTAACTCTGAATGGTTAAGTTAAGGGTTAAGGTTTGGGATAGGGTTAAAATATTAAGTTTATTCATTAACTCTGAATGGTTAAGTTAAGGGTTAAGGTTTGGGATAGGGTTAAAATATTAAGTTTAGTCATTAACTCTGAATGGTTAAGTTAAGGGTTAAGGTTTGGGATAAGGTTAAAATATTAAGTTTAGTCATTAACTCTGAATGGTTAAGTTAAGGGTTAAGGTTTGGGATACTGTTAAAATATTAAGTTTAGTCATTAACTCTGAATGGTTAAGTTAAGGGTTAAGGTTTGGGATAGGGTTAAAATATTAAGTTTAGTCATTAACTCTGAATGGTTAAGTTAAGGGTTAAGGTTTGGGATAGGGTTAAAACATTACGTTTAGTCATTAACTCTGAATGGTTAAGTTAAGGGTTAAGGTTTGGGATAGGGTTAAAATATTAAGTTTAGTCATTAACTCTGAATGGTTAAGTTAAGGGTTAAGGTTTGGGATAGGGTTAAAACATTACGTTTAGTCATTAACTCTGAATGGTTAAGTTAAGGGTTAAGGTTTGGGATAGGGTTAAAATATTAAGTTTAGTCATTAACTCTGAATGATTAAGTTAAGGGTTAAGGTTTGGGATAGGGTTAAAACATTACGTTTAGTCATTAACTCTGAATGGTTAAGTTAAGGGTTAAGGTTTGGCATAGGGTTAAAATAAATAAAGTGAGTGTCTACCGCTGGGATTCTTCAGATCTGGAGTCCGCTACCCTTTTCCACAACGCCCTTAGAAAACCCAACCCTACGTGACGGTTAATAGTGCTCAGGTTTTGAAGGCGTTTCCCTGACGTCTTCCGGACATGGACAGACGTCCAATTTAGAAGTCAATCTTGAGCGATCTGCCTCTAGAATAAACATTGATACAATAAGAGCCACTAGAAAAGTTTTCTGGTAAAACAGAATGTGCTCGTGGCATCCTTGTCCTTGTAGAAATGTCTCCCACAGGAACAGTGAAATAGCTGAAAACAGTCAGATGTAGAAATAGAGACAATGGCAGGAAGACTTTAAGCGTTAGAGAGAGCACATACTGACACATAAAGGGAAGTGATGTCATTTCTCTGTCTGACTCTCACCCTCTCTCATCTCTGAGGAGTTTACTCTCTCTGAGGTTCATAATTGTCCATCTTACAGAATCACTTCCTGTTTGACAGCGCCTGTCACGGAACCCCTCTGGGCATACAGGTTCACCCCGCTATCATCCAGAAGGTGATAAAAAAACAGCTTCTATCTCAAGGCCATCAGACTGTTAAACAGCAATCACTAACTCAGAGAAGCTGCTGCCCTACATTGAGACCCAATCACTAACTCAGAGAGGCTGCTGCCTACATTGAGACCCAATCACTAACTCAGTTAGGCTGCTGCCTACATTTAGACCCAATCACTAACTCAGAGAGAATGCTGCCTACATTGAGACCCAATCACTAACACAGAGAGGCTGCTGCCTACATTGAGACCCAATCACTAACTCAGAGAGAATGCTGCCTACATTAAGACCCAATCACTAACTCAGAGAGAATGCTGCCTACATTAAGACCCAATCACTAACTCAGAGAGGCTGCTGCCTACATTGAGACCCAATCACTAACTCAGAGAGGCTGCTGCCTACATTGAGACCCAATCACTAACTCAGAGAGAATGCTGCCTACATTGAGACCCAATCACTAACTCAGAGAGAATGCTGCCTACATTAAGACCCAATCACTAACTCAGAGAGGCTGCTGCCTACATTGAGACCCAATCACTAACTCAGAGAGGCTGCTGCCTACATTGAGACCCAATCACTAACTCAGAGAGAATGCTGCCTACATTGAGACCCAATTACTAACTCAGAGAGAATGCTGCCTACATTGAGACCCAATCACTGGACACTTTAATTAATAAATTGATCACTAGTCACTTTAAATAACGGCACTTTATATAATGTTTACATACCCTACATTACTCATCTCATATATATATATACTGTACCTTATACCATCTACTGCATCCTGCCTATGCCGCTCATACATATGTACATATTCTCATTCCATCCCTTTAGAATTGTGTGTATAAGGTAGTTGTTGGGGAATTGTTAAATGACTTGTTAGATATTACTGCACTGTCGGAACTAGAAGCACAAGCATTTCGCTACACTCGCATTGACATCTGCTAAACATGTGACCATTAACATCTGCTAACCATGTGTGTGTGACCAATAACATTTGATTTGATGTGTCTAACCAGGTCTCACAGTCTCCCTTCAGAATTAGACGTTAATCCAAGTTTATCAAACGTCAAATTTCAAAGTTGTTGCTAAATTCAAATTTCAAAGTTGTTGCTAAATTCAAATGTCAAAGTTGTTGCTAAATTCAAATGTCAAAGTTTTTTAAAGTTAAGTTTAGGTATTAACTCCAAAGTTGTTGCTAAAGTCAAATTTCAAAGTTGTTGCTAAATTCAAATGTCAAAGTTGTTGCTAAATTCAAATGTCAAAGTTTTTTAAAGTTAAGTTTAGGTATTAACTCCAAAGTTGTTGCTAAAGTCAAATTTCAAAGTTGTTGCTAAATTCAAATGTCAAAGTTGTTGCTAAATTCAAATGTCAAAGTTTTTTAAAGTTAAGTTTAGGTATTAACTCCAAAGTTGTTGCTAAAGTCAAATTTCAAAGTTGTTGCTAAATTCAAATGTCAAAGTTTTTGAAAGTTAAGTTTAGGTATTAACTCCAAAGTTGTTGCTAACGTCAAAAGGTTAAGGGTTAAGGTCAAAAGGTTAAGGGTTAAGGTCAAAAGGTTAAGGGTTAAGGTTTGGGATAGGCTTCAAACAGAAAAATAGCTGGATTCAACTTTCTGTCAGTGGCAACCTAGCATCACCCAAACCCTAGTGGCCGGTTTTCACATAATCTCCCACCTAATACAAACTTGTATCACTGGTGACTTGGTGACTTGGTGACTTGGTGACAGAAGCATTGGGTATCTGGTAGAGAGAGGGAGGGAGGAAGAGAGAATGAGAGGGAGGAAGCGTGAGAGAGAGGAAGGAAGCGAGAGACACAGAGAAAGAGAGAGATATATAGAGAGAGGGAGGAAGTGAGAGAGAGATGGAAGAAGCGAGAGAGAGGGAGGAAGCCAGAGAGAGAGAGAGAGAGGAAGTGAGAGACACAGAGAGAGATGGAGGAAGTGAGAGAGAGAGAGAGGAAGGTGAGAAACTACAATAGTTGGGGCAGCGAGAGAGGGATGAGATGTGTTTTTGGGGACCTCAGAGTTTTCAGGAGAGAAACTGGGAGGGGCTGGTCTAAATAGTGGATGCTGATGTCTTTCAGGGGAAGGGTCCTGGTCACTAACAGCTTGGCCTCTTCAATGTTCTGGTAGAGGCTGAAGGTGTTGGACCCCCTTACAGTCTCATCAAGCAAATGCCGATGTTATTGGGGATTTATTTTGGCCAACACTGGACGCATTGTAACACCCCCCCCCCATTTGAATGAGGGGGGTCCAAGGGCTAGTGGACATTGGGTCCAGAGTGATAGCTTTCCATCTACAAACTGCACAGAGATTTCTGTACCAGCAGAGGGTGTGCTGGAGAGACACGGCTTGGGCTGTTCTGAGGAGAGCAGGGGATCTTGGGTATGACAGGCATTTGTTCCTGTTGGATCTGACAGTCATTACTTCATCACACCAGAGTTGTGCTTTGGGGCGTGGAAAAAGAATGTCTGTTCACCGAGACATTTCACGGCCAGGAGCGTGGAAAATGGAGGAGCCACTGTTTCACAACCCTCTCATCCAGACCACAGTGCTGACCTCCTCCAGCTTGTGGACCATGCTCTTGACAGCGCGGTTCACTAAGTTGGAGGACGTGCAAGAAGAGTCCGGGTAGCAATCTTCCATCGACTTGGTGGAGGCTTCCTTCATAATGTCCAGCAGGCTGCTGCACCAGGTGGTGGAGGCTTCCTTCATAATGTCCATCAGGCTGCTACACCAGGTGGTGGAGGCTTCCTTCATAAAGTTCAGCAGGCTGCTGCACCAGGTGGTGCAGGGGTCCATGCTGCAACAGGTGGTGGAGGGGGTCCATGCTGCACCAGGTGGTGGAGGGGTCCATGCTGCACAACTAGATTATTTCACAGAGCTTCTGGGTGAGCAGTAGAGAGATTGGACCATCTGACTGTGAATGACACTGACCTACCTCATGTCTGTTCTATAGGGGAGAGGGTGTCTGTTCTATAGGGGAGGGGGTGTCTGTTATGTGGGGAGGGGGGTGTCTGTTATGTAGGGAGGGGGGTGTCTGTTATGTGGGGAGGGGGGTGTCTGTTATGTGGGGAGGGGGTGTCTGTTATGTAGTGAGGGGGTTGTCTGTTCTGTAGGGAGGGGGGTGTCTGTTCTGTAGGGAGGGGGGTGTCTGTTATGTAGGGAGGGGGTTGTCTGTTCTGTAGGGAGGGGGGTGTCTGTTCTGTAGGGAGGGGGGTGTCTGTTATGTAGTGAGGGGGGTGTCTGTTCTGTAGGGGGGGGGTGGGGTGTCTGTTCTGTAGGGAGGGGGGTGTCTGTTTTTCTTTTGTTCCAGGTGGGTGTTTCTGAAAAGCAATCAAATTAATCGTTTACCTTTGATGATCTTCGGATGTTTTCACTCACGAGACTCCCAGTCACACAACAAATGTTTCTTTTGTTCCATAAAGATTATTTTTATATCCAAAATACCTCCGTTTGTTTGTCGCGTTATGTTCAGAAATCCACAGGAAAGAGCGGTCACAACAATGAAGACAAATTCCAAATAGTCTCCATAATGTCCACAGAAACATGTCAAACGTTTTTTATAATTTTATTTTTTACCTTTATTTAACCAGGCAAGTCAGTTAAGAACAAATTCTTATTTTCAATGACGGCCTGGGAACAGTGGGTTAACTGCCTGTTCAGGGGCAGAACGACAGATTTGTACCTTGTCAGCTCGGGGGTTTGAACTCGCAACCTTCCGGTTACTAGTCCAACGCTCTAACCACTAGGCTACCCTGCCGCCCCGAATCAATCCTCAGGTTGTTTTAAAAATATATAATCGATAATATATAAACCGTAAATGTCTTTCAAAGTAGGAGAGGGAAAACCTATCCAAAGTCTGTTGCGCGAGCAAAAGTCATGTGACCACTTGACGCGATGTTATTATTCTGGCTCATTTTTCAAAATAAAAGCCTGAAACTACGTCTGAAGACTGTTGACACCTTGAGGAAGCGATAGAAAAAGGAATCTGGTTCATATCCCTTTAAATCCAGCAAAGGGAGGCTATGGAACATGGAGTTTTCAAAATAGAAGCCACTTCCTGTTTTGATTTTCCTCAGGGTTTCGCCTGCAATATCAGTTCTGTTATACTCTCAGACAATATTTTGACAGTTTTGGAAACTTTAGAGTGTTTTCTATCCAATACTAATAATAATATGCATATATTAGCAACTGAGTCTGAGGTCCTGGCCGTTTACAATCGGCACCTTTTCATCCAAGCTACTCAAAACTGCCCCTGCAGCCATAAAAAGTTAAGGGTTGATCTGAACGTTCTGTACAAACAACAGCAGTCAAGCTGTAAACACCTTTATTATACACAGATTCAAAATAGCTATTGATAACAAATGTGTATTTTGTGGTTGTGACCCAGAGACCATTTATTTTGGGACTGTTCTTATGTCAGAAGATTTTGGAGTGAGTTAGAAGATTTTATTTTAAAAGACACGACTATTAATGTTAATTTGTATTTTGATCCAAATGAAATGGACCCTGATTTAACTTTCATTGTTAATTAAATAATTTGTTTATTTTTCATGCCAGACTGTTTATCCATAAAATTTAGTGGGCGGAAAACAATTGTTTACGATAGAATGTAAATATTATTCTGAAATTATCAGTAACTTTTTTAACAGCAAATCCCCTTATTGTTTGGGATACCTTTAAATGTACCTTCAGGGTTCATTCAATTCAATAATCATCAATAATAAAGTTTCTGTCTAAAGAAAGAAGACTAACAAGGGAAATACATGAACTAATAGTATAGATAGATAGCAATAAAAACAATACTACAGAGATACAAAATAAGTCAGAGGAAAAAGAAAAAGAACTTGAACTTATTCAAGAATGATGTAATGTAATCGATTACAAAAATAAAGCAAACTGGATGGAATATGGAGAAAAATGCACAAAATTCTTCCTGAATCTCCAATACAGGAACGCTAACAAAAATAACTTGCAGAAACTCGTTATTGAAGATGGAGACATCTATGATTCTCCGAATTATATTTTAAAAGAGGAAGCTAATTATTTAGGCAGATGTTCTCTTTTCCATCTCATCCTCTCCCACTGAATGAAGATTATGGAAAGGAATTATTTCTAAATAATATAAAACATGGAAAATTAACAAATGTGCAGAAAGATCAGTGTGAAGGC
This sequence comes from Oncorhynchus mykiss, assembly GCF_013265735.2. Taxonomy (NCBI): domain Eukaryota; kingdom Metazoa; phylum Chordata; class Actinopteri; order Salmoniformes; family Salmonidae; genus Oncorhynchus; species Oncorhynchus mykiss. Next base: position 5,968,044 of record NC_048573.1, on the reverse strand, counting down.
CAAATTACAGAGGAATAACTTTTTGAGGCTATTAAATCCTTTGTCTGGAAAACCCCCAGGGCTGGATGTAGATATAGAGGTATATCAAGCATTGTTAGATTGTTTTAACTACTACAGAAATGGTAGTCTGTCAGGGACTCCCCAGGAAGGTCTGATTTCACTATTATTAAAACAAGACCCAGATGGCAAATATCAAAAAAAAACTGCAGGCCTCTTACACTTTAATGTTGTGATGCAAAGATACTAGCGAACTGCATAGCACTCAGAATTAAAAGGGTTTTGTTCATCCTGATCAGACAGGTTATTTACATGGACGAGACATTGCATGTAGAGATCTGTAATTTTTATCATAGGTACACTTCAACTGTGAGAGACGGAATCTAAAACAAAAATCCAGAAATTTTATGATTTTTAAGTAATTAATTTGCATGACATAAGTATTTGATACATCAAAAGAGAGAGAGGTGGGAAAGGTTGAAGAATTATTGTTATCGATCAAACTTAACAAACCTCCTGGCATTGACAATTTAGATGGAAAGCTACTGAGGATGGTAGCTGACTCTATAACCACTCCTATCTGTCATATCTTTAATCTGAGCCTAGAGGAAAGTCTTTGTCCTCAGGCCTGGAGGGAAGCCAAAGTAATTCCGTTACCCAAGTGGTAAAGTGGCCATTACTGGTTCTAACAGCAGACCTATCAGCTTGCTGCCAGCTCTTAACAAACTGTTGGAAAGAATTGTGTTTGACCAAACACAATGCTATTTCTCTGTAAACAAATTAACAACATACTTTCAGCATGCCTATAGAGAAGGGTACTCAACATGTACTGCACTGACACAAATGACTGATGATTGGTTGAAATAAATTGATAATAAGAAGATTGTGGGAGTTGTACTGTTAGATTTCAGTGCAGCCTTTGATATTATTGACCATAACCTGTTGTTGAGAAAAA
>NC_048573.1:5957092-5962092 GCF_013265735.2 Oncorhynchus mykiss | reverse complement strand
TATCAGGTTATCAGGTTACCAAGTTATCAGGTTACCAAGTTACCAGGTTAACATGTTATCAGGTTAACATGTTATCAGGTTATCAGGTTACCAAGTTATCAGGTTAACATGTTATCAGGTTACCATGTTATCAGGTTACCAAGTTACCAGGTTACCAAGTTACCAGGTTATCAGGTTAACAGGTTAACATGTTATCAGGTTATCAGGTTAACATGTTATCAGGTTATCAGGTTAACATGTTATCAGGTTACCAAGTTACCAGGTTAACAAGTTATCAGGTTATCAGGTTAACATGTTATCAGGTTATCAGGTTAACATGTTATCAGGTTATCAGGTTAACATGTTATCAGGTTACCAAGTTATCAGGTTAACAAGTTATCAGGTTATCAGGTTAACATGTTATCAGGTTACCAGGTTAACATGTTATCAGGTTATCAGGTTAACATGTTATCAGGTTACCAAGTTATCAGGTTAACAAGTTATCAGGTTATCAGGTTAACATGTTATCAGGTTACCAAGTTATCAGGTTAACATGTTATCAGGTTATCAGGTTAACATGTTATCAGGTTACCAAGTTACCAGGTTAACAAGTTACCAGGTTAACATGTTATCAGGTTAACATGTTATCAGGTTATCAGGTTAACATGTTATCAGGTTACCAAGTTACCAGGTTAACATGTTATCAGGTTAACATGTTATCAGGTTATCAGGTTAACATGTTATCAGGTTATCAGGTTAACAGGTTACCGGGTTACCAGGTTAACAGGTTAACATGTTATCAGGTTATCAGGTTAACATGTTACCAGGTTAACATGTTATCAGGTTAACATGTTATCAGGTTATCAGGTTAACAAGTTACCAGGTTAACATGTTACCAGGTTATCAGGTTATCAGGTTAACATGTTATCAGGTTATCAGGTTAACATGTTATCAGGTTACCAAGTTACCAGGTTAACATGTTATCAGGTTAACATGTTATCAGGTTACCAAGTTACCAGGTTAACATGTTATCAGGTTAACATGTTATCAGGTTATCAGGTTAACATGTTATCAGGTTACCAAGTTACCAGGTTAACAAGTTACCAGGTTAACATGTTATCAGGTTAACATGTTATCAGGTTATCAGGTTAACATGTTATCAGGTTATCAGGTTAACAGGTTACCGGGTTACCAGGTTAACAGGTTAACATGTTATCAGGTTATCCGGTTAACAGGTTATCAGGTTAACATGTTATCAAATCAAATCACATTATGCACCGATACAACACCTTGCAGTGAAATGCTGAATACAAGCCCTAAACCAACAATGCAATTTTTAGAAAAATAAGTGGTAAATAACAAAAATGTAAAAATAACAAATAATTAAAGAGCAGCATTAAAATAACAGTAGCGAGACTATATACAGGGTATTACGGTACAGAGTCAATGTGGAGGCTATATACAGGGTATTACGGTACAGAGTCAATGTGGAGGCTATATACAGGGTATTACGGTACAGAGTCAATGTGGAGGCTATATACAGGGGGTACTGGTACAGAGTCAATGTGGAGGCTATATACAGGGTATTACGGTACAGAGTCAATGTGGAGGCTATATACAGGGTATTACGGTACAGAGTCAATGTGGAGGCTATATACAGGATATTACGGTACAGAGTCAATGTGGAGGCTATAGACAGGGTATTACGGTACAGAGTCAATGTGGAGGCTATATACAGGGGGTACCAGTACAGAGTCAATGTGAAGGCTATATACAGGGTATTACGGTACAGAGTCAATGTGGAGGCTATATACAGGATATTACGGTACAGAGTCAATGTGGAGGCTATAGACAGGGTATTACGGTACAGAGTCAATGTGGAGGCTATATACAGGGGGTACCAGTACAGAGTCAATGTGGAGGCTATATACAGGGTATTACGGTACAAAGTCAATGTGGAGGCTATATACAGGGTATTACGGTACAGAGTCAATGTGGAGGCTATATACAGGGTATTACGGTAGAGAGTCAATGTGGAGGCTATATACAGGGTATTACGGTAGAGAGTCAATGTGGAGGCTATATACAGGGTATTATGGTACAGAGAAAATGTGGAGGCTATATACAGGGTATTACGGTACAGAGTCAATGTGGAGGCTATATACAGGGTATTACGGTAGAGAGTCAATGTGGAGGCTATATACAGGGTATTATGGTACAGAGTCAATGTGGAGGCTATATACAGGGTGTTACGGTAGAGAGTCAATGTGGAGGCTATATACAGGGTATTACGATACAGAGTCAATGTGGAGACTATATACAGGGAATTACGGTACAGAGTCAATGTGGAGACTATATACAGGGCATTATGGTACAGAGTCAATGTGGAGGCTATATACAGGGTATTACAGTACAGAGTCAATGTGGAGGCAATATACAGGGTATTACGGTACAGAGTCAATGTGGAGGCTATATACAGGGTATTACGGTACAGAGTCAATGTGGAGGCTATATACAGGGTATTACGGTACAGAGTCAATGTGGAGGCTATATACAGAGGGTACTGGTACAGAGTCAATGTGGAGACTATATACAGGGTATTACGGTACAGAGTCAATGTGGAGGCTATATACAGGGGGTACCGGTACAGAGTCAATGTGGAGGCTATATACAGGGTATTACGGTACAGAGTCAATGTGGAGGCTATATACAGGGGGTACCGGTACAGAGTCAGTGTGGAGACTATATACAGGGTATTACGGTACAGAGTCAATGTGGAGGCTATATACAGAGGGTACTGGTACAGAGTCAATGTGGAGGCTATATACAGGGTATTACGGTACAGAGTCAATGTGGAGGCTATATACAGAGGGTACTGGTACAGAGTCAATGTGGAGGCTATATACAGGGGGTACCGGTACAGAGTCAATGTGGAGGCTATATACAGAGGGTACTGGTACAGAGTCAATGTGGAGGCTATATACAGGGGTACCGGTACAGAGTCAATGTGGAGGCTGTATACAGGGGGTACCGGTACAGAGTCAATGTGGAGGCTATATACAGAGGGTACTGGTACAGAGTCAATGTGGAGGCTATATACAGGGTATTACGGTACAGAGTCAAAGTGGAGGCTATATACAGGGGGTACCGGTACAGAGTCAATGTGGAGGCTATATACAGGGGGTACCGGTACAGAGTCAATGTGGAGGCTATATACAAGGTATTACGGTACAGAGTCAATGTGGAGGCTATATACAGAGGGTACTGGTACAGAGTCAATGTGGAGGCTATATACAGGGGGTACTGGTACAGAGTCAATGTGTAGGCTATATACAGGGGGTACCGGTTCAGAGTCAATGTGGAGGCTATATACAGGGTGTACCGGTACAGAGTCAATGTGGAGGCTATATACAGGGTGTACTGGTACAGAGTCAATGTGGAGGCTATATACAGGGTATTACGGTACAGAGTCAATGTGGAGGCTATATACAGAGGGTACTGGTACAGAGTCAATGTGGAGGCTATATACAGGGGGTACCGGTACAGAGTCAATGTGCAGGCTATATACAGGGGGTACTGGTACAGAGTCAATGTGGAGTCTATATACAGGGGGTACCGGTACAGAGTCAATGTGGAGGCTATATACAGGGGGTTCCGGTACAGAGTCAATGTGGAGGCTATATACAAGGTATTACGGTACAGAGTCAATGTGGAGGCTATATACAGAGGGTACTGGTACAGAGTCAATGTGTAGGCTATATACAGGGGTACCGGTACAGAGTCAATGTGGAGGCTATATACAGGGGGTACTGGTACAGAGTCAATGTGGAGGCTATATACAGGGGGTACCGGTACAGAGTCAATGTGGAGGCTATATACAGGGTGTACTGGTACAGAGTCAATGTGGAGGCTATATACAGGGTATTACGGTACAGAGTCAATGTGGAGGCTATATACAGAGGGTACTGGTACAGAGTCAATGTGGAGGCTATATACAGGGGGTACCGGTACAGAGTCAATGTGCAGGCTATATACAGGGGGTACTGGTACAGAGTCAATGTGGAGTCTATATACAGGGGGTACCGGTACAGAGTCAATGTGGAGGCTATATACAGGGTATTACGGTACAGAGACAATTTCAATATACAGGGACACCGCTAAGTCAACTAATTAAGGTAATATGTACATGTAGGTAGAGTTATTAAAGTTATAGGAGGGGAGGGCCATGCAAATAGTCAGGCTATCCATTTGATTAGATGTTTAGTAGTCTTGTATACTTGGGTGTAGAAGCTGTTTTTAGAAGCATCTTGGACCTAAACTTGGCGCTCCGGTACCGCTTGCCGTGTGGTACCAGAGAGAATAGTCTATGATTAGGGTGGTTGGAGTCTTTGACCATTTTTAGCGCCTTCCTCTGACACCGCCTGGTATAGATGTCCTGGATGGCAGGAACCTTGGCCCCAGTGATGTACTGGGCCATACTACAGAGGTGGTGTGGTCGGAGACCGAGCAGTGCAGGCAATGATGCAGCCAGTCAGGATGCTCTCGATGGTGCAGCTGTAGAACCTTTTGAGGATCTGAGGACCCATGCCAAATCTTTTCAGTCTCCTGAGGGGGAATAGGTTTTGTTGTGCCCTCTTCACGACTGTCTTGGTATGCTTGGACCATGCTAGTTTGTTGGTGATGTGGACGCCAAGGAACTTGAAGCTCTCAACCTGCTCCACTGCAGCCCCGTCGATGAGAATAGGGGCGTACTCTGTCCTCTTTTCCTGTAGTCCACGATAATCTCCTTTGTCTTGATCACGTTGAGGGAGAGGTTGTTATTCTGGCACCACATGGCCAGGTCTCTGACCTCCCTTTTGGCCGTCTCATCGTTGTCGGTGTGAGTGTGCATCTCTTCGGTATTACATCCTCTCGTTCCGCGGAAAATAATATGTGTTTAGTACCTTGAGTTTGATGTACTGCAATCATCTCAATGCCAGGATCATGAGGACAAGAGGTAAACTGCCAACCAAGTCACACAA
>NC_048573.1:5947092-5952092 GCF_013265735.2 Oncorhynchus mykiss | reverse complement strand
AGAGAGGCAAAGGGAGAGGAGAGGAAGAGAGAGAAGAGAGAGAGAGAAATCAGAGAGGCAGAGGGAGAGGAGAGGAAGAGAGAGGAAGAGACAGAGAGAGAAATCAGAGAGGCAGAGGGAGAGGAGAGGAAGACAGAGAAGAGAGAGAGAGAAATCGGAGAGGCAGAGGGAGAGGAGAGAGAGGAGGAGAGAGGAAGAGACAGATAGAGAAATCAGAGAGGCAGAGGGAGAGGAGAGGAAGAGAGAGAAGAGAGAGAGAGAGAAATCAGAGAGGCAGAGGGAGAGGAGAGGAAGAGAGAGAAGAGAGAGAGAAATCAGAGAGGCAGAGGGAGAGGAGAGGAAGAGAGAGAAGAGGGAGAGAGATCAGAGAGGCAAAGGGAGAGAAGAGAGAGGAAGAGACAGAAGAGAGAGAGAGAGAAATCAGAGAGGCAGAGTGAGAGGAGAGAGAGGAAGAGAGAGGAAGAGACAGAAGAGAGAGAGATAAATCAGAGAGGCAGAGGGAGAGGAGTAGAAGAGAGAGGAGAGGGAGAGAGATCAGAGAGGCAGAGGGAGAGGAGTGGAAGAGAGAGGAGGAGACAGAAGAGAGAGAGAGAAATCAGAGGCAGAGGATGAGGAAGAGAGAGAAGAGAGAGAGAGATCAGAGAGGCAGAGGGAGAGGAGAGGAAGAGAGAGGAAGAGACAGAGAGAGAAATCAGAGAGGCAGAGGGAGAGGAGAGGAAGAGAGAGAAGAGAGAGAGAAATCAGAGAGGCAGAGGGAGAGGAGAGGAAGAGAGAGAAGAGGGAGAGAGATCAGAGAGGCAAAGGGAGAGAAGAGAGAGGAAGAGACAGAAGAGAGAGAGAGAGAAATCAGAGAGGCAGAGTGAGAGGAGAGAGAGGAAGAGAGAGGAAGAGACAGAAGAGAGAGAGATAAATCAGAGAGGCAGAGGGAGAGGAGTAGAAGAGAGAGGAGAGGGAGAGAGATCAGAGAGGCAGAGGGAGAGGAGTGGAAGAGAGAGGAGGAGACAGAAGAGAGAGAGAGAAATCAGAGGCAGAGGATGAGGAAGAGAGAGAAGAGAGAGAGAGATCAGAGAGGCAGAGGGAGAGGAGAGGAAGAGAGAGGAAGAGACAGAGAGAGAAATCAGAGAGGCAGAGGGAGAGGAGAGGAAGAGAGAGAAGAGAGAGAGAGAAATCAGAGAGGCAGAGGGAGAGGAGAGAGAGGAAGAGAGATAAGAGAGGGAGAGATCAGAGAGGCTGAGGGAGAGGTGATGAAGAGAGAGGAAGAGACAGAGAGAGAAATCAGAGAGGCAGAGGGAGAGGAGAGGATGAGAGAGAAGAGAGAGAGAGAAATCAGAGAGGCAGAGGACGAGAAAGAGAGAGAAGAGAGAGAGAGAGATCAGAGAGGCAGAGGGAGAGGAGAGGAAGAGAGAGGAAGAGACAGAAGAGAGAGAGATAAATCAGAGAGGCAGAGGGAGAGGAGTAGAAGAGAGAGGAGAGGGAGAGAGATCAGAGAGACAGAGGGAGAGGAGTGGAAGAGAGAGGAGGAGACAGAAGAGAGAGAGAGAAATCAGAGGCAGAGGATGAGGAAGAGAGAGAAGAGAGAGAGAGATCAGAGAGGCAGAGGGAGAGGAGAGGAAGAGAGAGGAAGAGACAGAGAGAGAAATCAGAGAGGCAGAGGGAGAGGAGAGGAAGACAGAGAAGAGAGAGAGAGAAATCGGAGAGGCAGAGGGAGAGGAGAGAGAGGAGGAGAGAGGAAGAGACAGATAGAGAAATCAGAGAGGCAGAGGGAGAGGAGAGGAAGAGAGAGAAGAGAGAGAGAGAGAAATCAGAGAGGCAGAGGGAGAGGAGAGGAAGAGAGAGAAGAGAGAGAGAAATCAGAGAGGCAGAGGGAGAGGAGAGGAAGAGAGAGAAGAGGGAGAGAGATCAGAGAGGCAAAGGGAGAGAAGAGAGAGGAAGAGACAGAAGAGAGAGAGAGAGAAATCAGAGAGGCAGAGTGAGAGGAGAGAGAGGAAGAGAGAGGAAGAGACAGAAGAGAGAGAGATAAATCAGAGAGGCAGAGGGAGAGGAGTAGAAGAGAGAGGAGAGGGAGAGAGATCAGAGAGGCAGAGGGAGAGGAGTGGAAGAGAGAGGAGGAGACAGAAGAGAGAGAGAGAAATCAGAGGCAGAGGATGAGGAAGAGAGAGAAGAGAGAGAGAGATCAGAGAGGCAGAGGGAGAGGAGAGGAAGAGAGAGGAAGAGACAGAGAGAGAAATCAGAGAGGCAGAGGGAGAGGAGAGGAAGAGAGAGAAGAGAGAGAGAGAAATCAGAGAGGCAGAGGGAGAGGAGAGAGAGGAAGAGAGATAAGAGAGGGAGAGATCAGAGAGGCTGAGGGAGAGGTGATGAAGAGAGAGGAAGAGACAGAGAGAGAAATCAGAGAGGCAGAGGGAGAGGAGAGGATGAGAGAGAAGAGAGAGAGAGAAATCAGAGAGGCAGAGGACGAGAAAGAGAGAGAAGAGAGAGAGAGAGATCAGAGAGGCAGAGGGAGAGGAGAGGAAGAGAGAGGAAGAGACAGAAGAGAGAGAGATAAATCAGAGAGGCAGAGGGAGAGGAGTAGAAGAGAGAGGAGAGGGAGAGAGATCAGAGAGGCAGAGGGAGAGGAGTGGAAGAGAGAGGAGGAGACAGAAGAGAGAGAGAGAAATCAGAGGCAGAGGATGAGGAAGAGAGAGAAGAGAGAGAGAGATCAGAGAGGCAGAGGGAGAGGAGAGGAAGAGAGAGGAAGAGACAGAGAGAGAAATCAGAGAGGCAGAGGGAGAGGAGAGGAAGAGAGAGAAGAGAGAGAGAGAAATCAGAGAGGCAGAGGGAGAGGAGAGAGAGGAAGAGAGATAAGAGAGGGAGAGATCAGAGAGGCTGAGGGAGAGGTGATGAAGAGAGAGGAAGAGACAGAGAGAGAAATCAGAGAGGCAGAGGGAGAGGAGAGGAAGAGAGAGGAAGAGACAGAGAGAGAATCAGAGAGGCAGAGGGAGAGGAGAGGAAGAGAGAGACGAGAGAGAGAGAAATCAGAGAGGCAGAGAGAGAGGAAAGGAAGAGAGAGAAGAGGGAGAGAGATCAGAGAGGCAAAGGAGAGAAGAGAGAGGAAGAGACAGAAGAGAGAGAGAGAGAAATCAGAGAGGCAGAGGGAGAGGAGAGGAAGAGAGAGAAGAGGGAGAGAGATCAGAGAGGCAGAGGGAGAGGAGAGGAAGAGAGAGGAAGAGACAGAAGAGAGAGAGAGAGAAATCAGAGAGGCAGAGTGTGAGAAGAGAGAGGAAGAGACAGAAGAGAGAGAGAGAGAGAAATCAGAGAGGCAGAGGACGAGGAAGAGAGAGAAGAAAGAGAGAGATCAGAGAGGCAGAGGGAGAGGAGAGGAAGAGAGAGGAAGAGACAGAAGAGAGAGAGAGAGAGAAATTAGAGAGGCAGAGTGGGAGAAGAGAGAGGAAGAGAGAGAAGAGAGAGAGAGATCAGAGGCAGAGGGAGAGGAGAGGAAGAGAGAGAAGAGAGAGAGAGATCAGAGAGGCAGAGGAAGAGGAGAGGAAATGACAGAAGAGAGAGAGAGAGAGATAAATCAGAGAGGCAGAGTGAGAGAAGATAGAGGAAGAGAGAGAAGAGAGAGAGAGATCAGAGAGGCAGAAGGAGAGGAGAGGAAGAGAGAGGAAGAGACAGAAGAGAGAGAGAGAGAAATCAGAGAGGCAGAGTGAGAGAAGAGAGAGGAAGAGACAGAAGAGAGAGAGAGAGAGAAATCAGAGAGGCAGAGGGAGAGGAGAGGAAGAGAGAGAAGAGGGAGAGAGATCAGAGAGGCAAAGGGAGAGAAGAGAGAGGAAGAGACAGAAGAGAGAGAGAGAGAAATCAGAGAGGCAGAGTGAGAGGAGAGAGAGGAAGAGAGAGGAAGAGACAGAAGAGAGAGAGACAAATCAGAGAGGCAGAGGGAGAGGAGTAGAAGAGAGAGGAGAGGGAGAGAGATCAGAGAGGCAGAGGGAGAGGAGTGGAAGAGAGAGGAGGAGACAGAAGAGAGAGAGAGAGAAATCAGAGAGGCAGAGGACGAGGAAGAGAGAGAAGAGAGAGAGAGATCAGAGAGGCAGAGGGAGAGGAGAGGAAGAGAGAGGAAGAGACAGAGAGAGAAATCAGAGAGGCAGAGGGAGAGGAGAGGAAGAGAGAGAAGAGAGAGAGAGAAATCAGAGAGGCAGAGGGAGAGGAGAGAGAGGAAGAGAGATAAGAGAGGGAGAGATCAGAGAGGCTGAGGGAGAGGTGATGAAGAGAGAGGAAGAGACAGAGAGAGAAATCAGAGAGGCAGAGGGAGAGGAGAGGATGAGAGAGAAGAGGGAGAGAGAAATCAGAGAGGCAGAGGGAGAGGAGAGAGGAAGAGAGAGGAAGAGACAGAGAGAGAAATCAGAGAGGTAGAGGGAGAGGAGAGGAAGAGAGAGACGAGAGAGAGAGAAATCAGAGAGGCAGAGGGAGAGGAAAGGAAGAGAGAGAAGAGGGAGAGAGATCAGAGAGGCAAAGGGAGAGAAGAGAGAGGAAGAGACAGAAGAGAGAGAGAGAGAAATCAGAGAGGCAGAGGACGAGGAAGAGAGAGAAGAGAGAGAGAGAGATCAGAGAGGCAGAGGGAGAGGAGAGGAAGAGAGAGGAAGAGACAGAAGAGAGAGAGAGAGAAATCAGAGAGGCAGAGTGAGAGAAGAGAGAGGAAGAGACAGAAGAGAGAGAGAGAGAGAAATCAGAGAGGCAGAGGACGAGGAAGAGAGAGAAGGGAGAGAGAGATCAGAGAGGCAGAGGGAGAGGAGAGGAAGAGAGAGGAAGAGACTGAAGAGAGAGAGAGAGAGAAATCAGAGAGGCAGAGTGGGAGAAGAGAGAGGAAGAGAGAGAAGAGAGAGAGAGATCAGAGGCAGAGGGAGAGGAGAGGAAGAGAGAGAAGAGAGAGAGAGATCAGAGAGGCAGAGGAAGAGGAGAGGAAATGACAGAAGAGAGAGAGAGAGAGAGAAATCAGAGAGGCAGAGTGAGAGAAGATAGAGGAAGAG
>NC_048573.1:5937092-5942092 GCF_013265735.2 Oncorhynchus mykiss | reverse complement strand
AGCTTTTTAAAATCTGACACAGCGGTTGCATTAACCTCTTGAAACTCTGGGGTTTAATTTTTGGATGAAAAACTTTCCCGTTTTAAACAAGATATTTTGTCACGAAAGGATGCTCGACTATGCATATAATTGACAGCTTTGGAAAGAAAACACTCTTGACGTTTCCAAAACTGCAAAGATATTGTCTGTGAGTGCCACAGAACTGATGTTACAGGCGAAATCCAGATAAAAATCCAATCAGGAAGTGCCGCATTTTTTTAAACCGCCTCATGCCAATGACTCCTTATATAGCTGTGAATGAGCTACGAATGAGCTTACGTGTTCCACGCATTCCCCAAGGTGTCTACAGCATTGTGACGTCTTTTTAGGCATTTCCATTGGAGAATGGCTGTAAGGGACCATATATAGCGAGTGGTCACATGGTGTCTCCCGGATAAAATCTTGCATAAAATACTGAGGTAGCCATTTTTCCAATCGCTTCTTATGAGAAATCCTCGACGGATATATTATCGAATATATATGTTAAAAACACCTTGAGGATTGATCCTAAACAACGTTTGCCGTGCATGATAAACAAACGGGAGCTATTTCGCCTACAAAAATAATATTTTTGGAAAAAAGGAACATTTGCTATCTAACTGGGAGTCTCCTGAGTGAAAGCATCCGAAGTTCTTCAAAGGTAAATTATTTCATTTGGTTGCTTTTCTTATTTTCGTGAAAATGTTGCCTGCTGCCAGCAGAGCCTAGCATAGCATTATGCCATGATAAACTTGCACAAATGCTTGTCTAGCGATGGCTTTAATGCATATTTTGAAGGCTGAACGTAACATGCCAAAGTATACTGACATTTTTTAAATATGAACTTTACCGAACAAAACATACATGTATTGTGTAACATGAAGTCCTATGGGTGCCATCTGATGAAGAAAATCAAAAATGTATGATTCATTTATCTCTATTTCTGCTTCTGGTGACTCCTCTCTTTGGCTGGAAAAATGGCTGTGTTTTTCTGTGACTAGGTGGTGACCTAACATAATCGTTTGGTGTGCTTTCGCTGTAAAGCCTTTTTGAAATCTGACACTGCGGTTCGATTAACACGAAGTGTATCTTTAAAATGGTGTAAAATACTTGTATGTTTGATGAATTTTAACTATTTAATTATGGGATTTCTGTTGTTTTGAATTTGGCGCTCTGCACTTTCACTGGCTGTTGTCATATCGATCCCGTTAACGGGATCTCAGCCCAAAAGTTAAGTATAGAGAAATTATAAATCTGATGTTTGGAGAAACTTCTCATTCTGCAAGGAGACTGTGAGAGCTTGTTGAGAAAAACAACATGACCGTTGCCTGATGTTCTGGTCCTTTGAAAATCAACAGAAAAGGAAGGAAAGAAAGAGAAAAAGAATAGAGGAATCAGAGTAGAGGCATTGTCTCACAGTGTTGTTACTGAGACAGGATGGCAACATTCCGGAACATTCTGGAACACAGAAAGGTCACAAGGAACTTCTTGGGAGAGGACTTAAAGCCGTCCCCCGTTTTGGTTTCAAATGAGATATTAAGTGGGAGAATATGGTTGCAGTGTGTGTGTGTGTGTGTGTGTGTGTGTGTGTGTGTGTGTGTGTGTGTGTGTGTGTGTGTGTGTGTGTGTGTGTGTGTGTGTGTGTGTGTGTGTGTGTGTGTGTGTGTGTGTGTGTGTGTGTGTGTGTGTGTGTGTGTGTGTGTGTGTGTTATGTTATGTTTTATGTTATGTTATGTTATGTGTGTAATTTATGTGACGAATGGGGACATCCCGTAGGAAATGTCAAAATGTCTTCTGGTTTTAAATACAGACACATTCATGTCATTCATCCACACGTCTTAGTAGAGTCATGAACTCTGAAGTTCATCATATTACAGAAGACACAAAGAAAGAAAGAGAGATAAAGAGAGAGATACAGAGAGATTGAAAGAGAGCGATAAAGAGAGATATAAAGAGAGAGATAAAGAGAGATTGAAAGAGAGCGATAAAGAGAGATATAAAGAGAGAGATAAAGAGAGAGTGAAAGAGAGCGATAAAGAGAGATATAAAGAGAGAGATAAAGAGAGATATAAAGAGAGAGATAAAGAGAGAGATAAAGAGAGATATAAAGAGAGAGTGAAAGAGAGATATAAAGAGAGAGATAAAGAGAGATATAAAGAGAGAGATAAAGAGAGATAAAGAGAGAGTGAAAGAGAGAGATAAAGAGAGAGATAAAGAGAGATACAGAGAGAGATACAGAAAGAGATACAGAGAGAGAGAGATACAGAGAGCGATACAGAGAGAGAGATACAGAGAGAGATACAGAGAGATACAGTGTGAGAGAGATACAGAGAGAGATACAGAGAGATACAGAGAGATACAGAGAGAGAGACAGAGAGAGATACAGAGAGAGAGACAGAGAGAGAGACAGAGAGAGATGCAGAGAGAGATACCGAGAGAGATACCGAGAGGTACCGAGAGAGATACAGTGAGAGAGATACAGTGAGAGAGAGAGAGATACAGAGAGAGATACAGAGAGAGTTACAGAGAGAGATACCGAGAGAGATACAGTAAGAGAGATACAGTGAGAGAGAGAGAGATACAGAGAGAGATACAGAGAGAGATACAGAGAGAGATACACAGAAAAGATAATTAAACAAAGTTGAAGTGATGTAACATCTACTTATATGAGTAACTTGCGAACTGGTTGGCTAATCATATTCAGCTTTCTGCCCTCCAATTGGCTGAACTAGGGTTGCAGAGAGAGTTGAGCAACAAGATGTCGCAGTCGGACTTCATGTCCTGATGTCCCTGGACAAAGTAAACTGGATTCATCTGCCCATGTTCTGTGACAAACGTATTACATTTAGTCATACAGAAACAACTCTAAGATTTAATTATTCATTCTGACTGGGCTAAATCATTGTGGATGAATGGTGTAGTTTTAGTCGTTTTTTAGCCCGTAGAGGCCGGTTTCGGCGCCGTTTCCTGACATCCCGCGGACCAAATGGGAAATGTAGTTTTCCCTCTGAGCTGAACTGCTGAATGGAACAATCAACACGCCTACTACAATGATGCCTAATCAATGACCAGAGGGAGGAAGGGAGGGAGGAAATGGGGTTGAGGAGGGGTGAGGAGAGGGAGGAGGGAGAGGTGAGGAGGGGTGAGGAGAGGGAGGAGGGAGAGGTGAGGAGGGGTGAGCAGAGGGAGGAGGGGTGAGGAGAGGGAGGAGGGGTGAGGAGGGGTGAGGAGAGGGAGGAGGGGTGAGGAGAGGGAGGAGGGGTGAGGAGAGGGAGGAGGGAGAGGTGAGGAGGGGTGAGGAGAGGGAGGAGGGGTGAGGAGGGGTGAGGAGAGGGAGGAGGGGTGAGGAGAGGTGAGGAGGGGTGAGGAGAGGGAGGAGGGGTGAGGAGAGGGAGGATGGGTGAGGAGAGGGAGGAGGGAGAGGTGAGGAGGGGTGAGGAGGGGTGAGGAGAGGGAGGAGGGGTGAGGAGAGGGAGGAGGGCAGGGGTGAAACGGGGTGAGGGAGTGGGGAGGGGTGAGGAGGGGTGAGGAGAGGTGAGGGGGGAGGGGTGAGGAGAGGCGAGGGGGAGGGGTGAGGAGAGGTGAGGTGAGGGGGGAGATAAAAGAGAGCTAATTAGTATTTTTACTTTATGTGGAGACAGAGAAAAGGAAAAAGAGGTGAGGAGGGAGGGAGGAGAGATGATCTCTCCTTCTCTGTGACCCTGTGATCTCCCCTTCTCTCTGACCATGTGATCTCCCCTTCTCTCTGACCCTGCGACCACCCCTTCTCTCCGACCCTGCGATCTCCCCATCTCTCCGACCCTGTGATCTCCCCTTCTCTCTGACCCTGTGATCTCCCCTTCTCTCCGACCCTGTGATCTCCCCATCTCTCCGACCCTGTGATCTCCCCTTCTCTGTGACCCTGTGATCTCCCCTTCTCCCTGACCCTGTGATCTCCCCTTCTCTCTGACCCTGCGACCACCCCTTCTCTCCGACCCTGTGATCTCCCCTTCTCTCTGACCCTGCGATCTCCCCTTCTCTCTGACCCTGCGACCACCCCTTCTCTCTGACCCTGCGATCTCCCCTTCTCTCTGACCCTGCGACCACCCCTTCTCTCTGACCCTGCGATCTCCCCTTCTCTCTGACCCTGCGACCACCCCTTCTCTCCGACCCTGTGATCTCCCCATCTCTCCGACCCTGTGATCTCCCCATCTCTCTGACCCTGCGATCTCCCCTTCTCTCTGACCCTGCGACCACCCCTTCTCTCCGACCCTGTGATCTCCCCTTCTCTCTGACCCTGCGACCACCCCTTCTCTCCGACCCTGTGATCTCCCCTTCTCTCTGACCCTGTGATCTCCCCATCTCTCCGACCCTGTGATCTCCCCTTCTCTCTGACCCTGCGACCACCCCTTCTCTCTGACCCTGCGACCACCCCTTCTCTCCGACCCTGTGATCTCCCCTTCTCTCTGACCCTGTGATCTCCCCATCTCTCCGACCCTGTGATCTCCCCTTCTCTCTGACCCTGCGACCACCCCTTCTCTCTGACCCTGCGACCACCCCTTCTCTCCGACCCTGTGATCTCCCCATCTCTCCGACCCTGTGATCTCCCCTTCTCTCTGACCCTGTGATCTCCCCTTCTCTCCGACCCTGCGATCTCCCCATCTCTCCAGTGCTGTTGCTTCCAACGTAAACAGACAAGGTTAATCTCCTGCCTAACTCTCCACACTACTACTGACATGAAGACTGTGCTTGACTGTCAGATGTGTTGATGGGTTGAATGCATTTGACTAACCCTGTATGTTCCTCTTCCAGTAAACCACTCGATCACATGTGTGAGCATCTGACTGTACAGACAGACAATACAGATGTATGATCTTAATTAGATCCAGTTTGCTACAGCAGGAAAAAAAATCCTGCAGAAACAGGAAATGGGGATTATAATTAATGGGCATTTTTTGTCGGGGTTGACACTTTTTCGAAATTCCCAAAGTGGAAATTACAAA